>NC_064807.1:45784233-45845178 GCF_023721935.1 Panthera uncia
TATATATATATATATATATATATATATATATAACTATATATATATATTTATTATATATTTATATATATAATTATATATTTATTCATTATTATACAGTATATTTAGTATATATTATATATTATATCATATCATATCATATCATATCATATTTATGCAATATATTACTTTATTTTATATTATATTATATTCGATATATTTATATATATTTATATGGTTATATATTATTATTACATTTATATAGTGTATTGTATGTTATATATAATATATATAATTGCATATGTATTTCTAATAGATAGTATATAAATATAATAATATAATATATAACATTATATATTATGTACATTTGTATTATATCATAGTCATTATCTCATGTTTTCTTCTCCAAGTAAATCCTGGAAAGCAGCTAACATATAGACAGTGTCGTACCCAGAGAGTGGAGCATACAAGACAGAATCATTTTGAGGAGACTGGGATTGAGGACATATTCTCAACGGGTAACCTGATCTAAGAAACTCAGACTTCTACCAAAATTCAGTGAGCTGCTATAGTAAGGGGCCTATGTGTTGGTCATCCCTGTCTTTGTAGTGCTTGGCTTCACATAACAAAAATTCAATAAATGTTGAATACATTAATGAGCAAGTAGGACGTCGTCCATTTAGTATGTCAGAACTAGGCTTGTCCTACCTCAGGAGTGGGAATGAGTCAAAGTCATACAACCTTAAACTGCAAAAAGCAAATGGCTTGACCTTCTCTGGCCTTACAGACTCCCTGGAATAGAACTTTCAGTGCCTTCCACCCTCTTCTGAAATGAGCAGCTAGAGTTCAAGATGCAAAAGATTTAACTTTCCCACAAAATGCTTTTTTATGCTATTAACCTGTAAGAGGTCAGTCCTTTATATTTCAGAAATGTATTATGAAATTTCTCCACATAATGCTCAAATTAAATTACATATATTCTTATTATGGTTGTGCTTTCAAGTGGAATAGAATCATATTTTATGGAAAAGATAAAGGGACTAGCCATTAAAAAAAATTTTTTTTTTTACCAGATTCCAGCACAAGTGCTTAAAAATAGTTTATTTTCCAGGGATCTTAGTCTTCTATCTGTAAAATAAACAGATTAATTAGTTTATACTTTAATTTTTTTAATGTTTATTTTTGAGAGACAGAGACAGAGTGTGTGTGTGCGGGGGGGGGGGGGGGGGGGCACGGGGAAGGGCTGAGAGAGAAAGAGAGGGAGACACAGAATCTGAAACAGGCTCCAGGCTCTAAGCCGTCAGCACAGAGCCTGACGTGGGGCTTGGGGCTCAAATGCAGAAACAGCAAGATCATGACCTGAGCCGAAGTCAGACATTTAACTGACTGAGCCATCCAAGCACCCCCAAAAACAGATTAATTTAGATTAGCGGTTTCTAAAACTGATTTATTAAGGATTTTTAGAAGATCATAAAACCAATTAGGTGATTAAAATCAGCATTTACACATTTTAAAAATAAAATGGAATAGAAAAAGGATTTTTATAGGGTATTATATATATAAGAATAAGTAAGTATTATGAAAATTACTAATTCATGTATGTGTGTTTGTCAGTGTACATACTTGATCCTGATAAAATATGTCTTTTCTGTATATAGATTGTGTTTTTTTAAAAGAGGTACTTGACCAGCTATTTTCCAAACTTGACCAATTCTGATTTGAATATTCTAGTCATTTTAATTAACCAAATTCATTCTCGGCTCATTTATTTTATAAAAAACTTAAAAGGAATCTAGTGTGAAAATCATGTTATGTTTTTAATTAACTTACGACAGAAAATAAAATTTGAAGTGACTCTAGTACCTGGTTGCTTTCCTATTTATTACATATCATGTAATGTTATATAAGCCTCTCTGCCTATGCATCTATTTGTTTCATCATTATTTTAAACGTATACATACAAAAAATAACACACAAAAGAGGAAAACAGAAAGTGATAAAATGAATCACTGAGAAAAGTCCTGTTTTGTAGAAACCCAAAGCATTTTCATTTCATTTCAGCTCTTTGGAGCTGGAATTTTATGTTACAGACTCCCTTTCAGGTCTCTTCCTTTCTAGAGATCCAGGGCGAAACTTTAGTGCCCACATACTAGGGTCCACATCTACATCCAAAACTCCTGCAGGCCATTGGCCTTACCAGCTCTCACTTTCTGGACTGATTTTGATTTTGCTCTTTGTCTCTAGCACTTACAATTTCACTTTACTTTAGAGATGCTATTTCTTTTGAAAATTGTATCTTATCCAGAATTTCTTTTTTTTAATGTTTGTTTATTTTTAAGAGAGAGAAAGCAAGCAGGGGTCGGGGGTGGGGTGCGCAGAGAGAGGAAGACAGAGGATCTGATGGAGCCTCCAGCTGAAAGTGGGAAGCTCGCCACAGGGCTGAACCCAGGAGCCACGAGATCATGACCTGAGCTGAAGTTGGACACTTAACCAACTGAGCCACTCAGGCACCCCTTTATCCAGAATTTCTGTTTGTATCAGTGGGCTGCCTTGCCATATCAGCTCAAGATACCTTGGGACAAAAGCCAACCCAAAGCATTTTCCAGATGGAAGTTACACCACACATACCCACTTATTAGACTTTTTTTTTTTAAGTTTGTTTGTTTATTTATTTATTTAGAGCAAGTGGGGAAGAGGCAGACAGAGAGAGTCCCAAGCAAGTTCTGCACCATTGGTGCAGAGCCGGATGCAGGTTTCGAACTAACAAACCATGAGATCATGACCTGAGCCTAGGTCGGATGCTTACCAACTGAGCCACCCAGGCGCCCCACTTATTAGACTGATTATAAATCATTCATTTCCAGTTCCAGAAGAATCAGACCAATTGGAACTCCTCCCCCACAACATAAATCACATTAAAAAAAAGAATATATTGTTTATAATTATGAACTTATTATTGTATAATTGAAATCATATTGTATAATTGAAATTTCCTAAGGGAGTAGAACTTAAATGTTCTTACGGAAAAAAAAGGCAAATTAAAAAGGATGTATTGTTTAAAAGGCATAATCCTCAAATGGAAAGGGCATACCAATTGCCTGAACCAGAATAACCCAAAATCACTCTTAGACGTACCATAGCAAAATTTTAGATCCCTGAAGAAAAAGACAAAAATTATAAAAAGCTTCCTATAACAGAAATCCTATTGACCCCAACTTTCCTGTTCATTTACATTGAATGTAAGAGGACATTATCTTCAAAGTACTATCATAAAAAAAATGTAACTAAACTTTCATACATTCATAGCTATAATGATAACTAAACTGTAATTAATAGTGAGGGGGAAATAAGGATCTTTTTCAGATCATCTTGATATTACTAGAAGATGCATCGTAGCAAGAAAAATCTATCCAGTAGAAAATGGGATGCAAGAAACCATCAGGAGGGTGAATATGACCTGTTATATCTAAAGGTAATTGTAAAACGTTAAGTAGAGGTAGAAGCTAAAATCTCAAATGATGAAAAAGAAAAACAAGATGCATCAGTCAAGATCAGCCTGCTCTGTGTACAGCAGTAAGTAATTTAAAAAGACAGAGCTTTGCTATTTTCTCATGTAAAAAATAGTTTTGAGGTAGGTGATCCAGTGCTAATATGGTGGCTCTACCATTATTTATGTAACATTTATATGAAACATTTGTTTAATATTTAAACATATTTCTCTATCAACATGGAAAACTAATCAGCAACTATAACATTTCCTTCCAAATAAAAATACTTTTTGCAAGCTGTCACTTTCTCCTTTTCCTTCCAATATCCCATATTTTGTTGAAATCTTCTGGAGGTTCAATTTCTGGTTTTTTATTATATTTTCAATATGCTTCTACTTTTATAGATGTAAATTTTATTGATTTTCTTAAGGTTTGTAGTCATACTGTCTATTATGTATATTTAACTCTAATTTTTGCTGGCTTCTTTGCTTAATCCTGTTTTCATGTTTTGTGAGTTCAATAGTTCCTGACCTCATGTTTTTTTATTTTGTTACAGTAGATTATTTATTGTTTCTGAAAGACTTTCTGACCATCCTATACGTTGGAATATGTCATTAACTTGCCTTCGAAAGTGAATGATGTTTTTGAAGTAAATAATATTCAATATTCACCATTTTTTTGGAATTTAAAAACATCTGCCCTTTTTCCCCCCGAATATCTTGAGTTACAAAACATAAATTTGACACTAGTCAAATTCCTTTGACAAAAATCACCTTTTGTTTGCCAGCTTTCTTCATAGGAAGCTCTTATGAAGCTTTTTAACTTTGGAATTCTTCTATTTCAACGCAGAGTCTGTAGATCTCCTTCACTAACACCCAGGTTTGAGGTTTTATTCAACTCAAGAAAACTATTTATTTTTGTATTTCCTTCTTTCCATTTCCTTCTCTTTTCCTACAACTCTTGCTAGATTGTACAACTTCTAGTTCTGTCATAATGTTCTCATCTCTTTATCTTTACACATTATATTATTATACAGTCTGTTGACCAAATCAGAGATTCGGTCTTTGGCTGTATTGATCCTGATACTCAGTCTGTTCAAGTTTTTTGTTTATTGCCTGTTTTCTTTCATTGTTGTCATTGTTGTTACCTGTTTTCTTTTAAAATTTAGCCCACCATGTTTTTAACTTTCAGTGCTCTAAATGTTTCACTTTTGTATAACAATAACTTCTTATGGCAACATCTCAATAATCTCAATGGATTTGAATTATATGTGTTTATCTTTTATTTCTCTGATACACACTTTTCTTCCATATATTAATTTTTTTCTTTTTGTGATTGGTCCTCTCTCTCTTTCATGATGTTGATTTCCCCAAATGTTTGTTGATTCTTTGTTGTGCTGCCATGTTTAAAACCAAAGGGCTGTAGTGATCTGTACTGGTACATCATATGAAATTCCGTGTTTAGTCTCTGTGAGAGCTACATTTGTTCTAGGTATCTTGTGCCATTTCTTGTGGTTGCAAAGTTGGTGTCAAATATGTAATATGGAACTAAAGGTATAGTTCAGGGAGTCAGATTAGCTGGCTTAGAAAGTGAAGGAGCTCTAAGTCTGCGGTAGCTAGTATTTGACTCCAGACCTATCGCTTCTCTGTTCCCACACATCCTCAGAAAGTGATCTGGGTCAGGATTTCCTCTTTCATTTGAAAAGCTGTGCTGAATGTCTTAACATCAAGATACATGGAGGATTAACCCACTTTAGATCTATAGCTCTTTAAGTCCTCACACTGATGAGTATGATTTTAATTTATTGTTGATTTTTATTTACTTAATTTTACATGAGGATATGTTCGTAGAATGAAAAAATAAGAATAGTAGTACTTTACTTGCAAGTATTTATAATGTTGCCTAGGTTTAAATTCAAAATTTTACTAATTTGAGGAAAATTTTCATCTATTATCATCTGGGATGATATGTATGTCAGAAATTATCGGTCTTAAAAGCTTGAGAGCCTTATTTTTTTAAATAATAATTTGTTAGTTATTATTATCCCAGAAAATATTTCAAAGAGCTAGACTAGATAGAGATGTTTATTTTTGCTTGGTGTATATGTGAACTTTTTTGAGATTTGATTCTTAATATATTTATTTTATATATACTGCATATGTCTATATGTCTAACATATATATCTATGTATACATATAATTGTTATGTTTCCCCAAGATGGTAACTTTATGGAATGATGAACAATGAAACATGCATTCATATCCCATTATGAGTCTTGCTAGGGAATATGTTTTATTAATTTTAAAAACACTAATCAGCATTTACTCTCTCTGTCAGTCAAGGATTCAACTCTTAATAACCATATTTCATTTTTTCCTTTCATTATTTTATCTTAATTCATCTTACCTGACTATTAAATTATGTATATATTTTATTTCTAATTTTCAAAGAATTTAATTAAAATGTCTTGTTACTCATAAAGTAAGTTTTTTGTTAATAATCGTCATGTAGATAACTTATGAGTTAATGACACTTCCCTAACCTGGAATATTTTGGAATATTTAGCATGTTTTTTTAACAGCAAAGAATTGAAATTAACAAAACCGTTGAACTTTCAACCAATAACCAATGATTAACTTAATATGCATTCTATGCCTCACTGCGTTGCTACCTTACTAATGTGCATTGTGTCTTTTTTTTCCACTGGATTTTATTGCTACAGTTCTGTATTCTTATGTAATATCTGTAATTATTGAGTTATAGGCAAAATAATTTTGAAAAATTTTAAATAGGTCTTTTTCAACATTCATGTCAATCTGTTAAATTAAGGAGCATATTGATTTTAAAAGACTATATGGGCCTATGTAGATAACTTTTTAATTAATAAGATACAGAGTTTTGGAAAACTTGTAGTTTAAGTTCTATGCTTTTGGAAATCTTAGTTCTTTTTCTTTCACTTATTAGTTTTCCAACTTTTGCCTTTTGCAACAACTGTTCTGCGCCATTTAAAAATAAATGACCCACTGTAAGAAATAATTTTTGCTAGTTTTACAGGAAAAATCAATATAGTAAATAACTTTTTCCTGGTTTAGTAGCTAAACCAAGAAAAGTAAAGGGTCATAGACTCTAGCTGACAGATGGCCCAGACATTCTTTAGTATAGGCTTCAAACACACATATTTCATCTTATATGTTATTTGATTTCCCATAAAAAGTTTATTCTTAAACTTCTACCTCTTTTAATGATTATCTTATGCAGCACTATACAAAACTTAGGAGGCTTTTTAAAATACTGAATTTAGACTGAAATAATTATCAGCACCATGCACAAGTGGGTCAAGCTTGGAAGAGAAAAATTGCACTGCCAGCTTTGAGTAAGACCCAAGAGGCAAGCAAGGCACAGAGCACATGATGTGGATCAGCCTCGTTTGATTATTTTCAATGAAGTTCTTCAGCTATTGTGACCTAAATCTCTACTTAGGTTGCTTGTTTTCTTGATTCATTGTTTTAAATGTGCTTAGTTGTTTAAGATAAGTCCTAGACAAATATTAAAACATCAATGAGAGTCTGTTTTACCTCTGGTAGCTCCCTTGAGTCTCTTCTGTACCGAAGGCGAATGTATTAGCTAGCCTTCTTTAGGTCTTAAATAACCAAAAAAAGTTGCTATGATACCACAGTAATTAAAATTACTTATTTTTATAAATTAAATTTACAACACTACTTGTAAACTCATGCTGGTCTAATTAGAAACATCTTGAATTTTAGAACTGGTTCTCCAAGAAATTATTGTCAGTTGCTGGTGGGCAGTAGAGATTGAAGGTCAAAGTTACCATAGAGTTTGCCTCCTAATCAACCAAGATGATTTTTATTTCTCTCTCTCTCTTTCTTTCTTCCCTGCCCCTTTTTCCTTTCCCTTTTCCCTTCCCTTTTCCCTTCCCTCTTCTCTCAGACAATCCAATTGAGGACTCTGGAAAGTTAGCTAAAGGCTAAGCCCTAGAGGGCAGGAGGGATAAAAAGCAGTAAAAATATATATGCTCTTATAGCTATTTCGAAAAATGAATGCAGTACAAAAGATTTCGATAAAAAGTATTTCAAGGCCACATGATTGCATTGTTAAATTCTATCAAACTCTAAGAAATAATTTCAAAAAAAAATCTTCCAAAAACAAAAGAAGGAAATATTTTCAACCTATTTTTATAAAGCCAAAACAACCATGACACCAAAGCCTGGCAAAGATATTATAAGATCAGAAAATTAGAGACCAGCGTCCCTAATGTACAGGCATACAAAAATTGTACAACAAATAGAACCCAGAAACACAGAAAAATATAAGACATAATGACCAAGTGGATTTACCCTCAGAATGCAAGGTTGGTTTAACATTAAAAACAGAAGCATAAGAGATGCATAAAAGTGATACAATAAAATTCAGAGAATGGCATAATTGTTTTTAAAATATAGAAAGGAACTTATTCTTCAGAAAACATAGAGTTGACATTTTTATTAATGATAAAATATTGGACCTTTATCCCTTACGGTAACAAGGCAAGAATATCCACTCTCATCATTTCTAATCAGCATCATATTGGAGGTTCCAGTCAGGGAAATTAGCAAGAAAATGAATTAAAAGTTATAAATGTTGAGGAGGAAGAAGTAAAATTGTCTTAATTCACATATAACAGCATTATTTAAGTAGAAAATCTTAACAAATCTAAAAATAACCTACTAGAACTAATAAGTGAATTTAGCAGTCTAGTAAGATGCCTATTTGAACCTCTCAGCTTAAAAGTGGATTCGATGTGCCACCAAGCCATTGGCACTCCCATTGTGTGTGTGTGTGTGTGTGTGTGTGTGTGTGTGTATTAAATGTTTACTTCCTATTGTGAAAATATAAAACTTCACAAAGGCTGAGATCTGTTATCAGTTTGCTTCACCAATGTATCATCAGTGCCAAGAACTGTGCCTGATAAGTGGTAAACACACTGAACAAATACCTGTTGAATTTAAATAGTTTGTGTTTATGATGTTTTTGTATTTATGATTTAAGAGAAACTAAGAGTAGAAAGGAATAATATTGTCTTCAGTTTAATAAGTCTCCTTAAGCATTACTAAGTTAAAACACCTTTAAAAGAAATAATACTCAAATGACTCTGTCATTTCCTGAGTGGTCATGGATATGCTGAATTGTTTAAATAGAAGGTCTTGGTCATTTCTGAGAGTCTATTTAAAAGAGAATGTAGGGGTGTCTGGGTGGCTCAGTTGGTTAAGCGTCCGACTTTGGCTCAAGTCATGATCTCACAGTTCGTGGGTTTGAGCCCTGCAGCAGGCTCTGTGCTGACAGCTCAGAGCCTGGAGCCTGCTCCGGATTCTGTGTCTCCCTCTCTCTCTCTTTCTCCCCCGCCCATGCTCTGTCTCTCTCTCTCCTTCAAAAAATAAATAAAAACATTAAAAAAAAATTTTTTAATAAAAAAATAAAAATAAAAGAGAATGTAGGGGGCACCTGGGTGGCTCGGTCAGTTAAGCGTCCAACTCTTGATATCAGCTCAGGTCATGATCTCATGATTCGTGAGTTCGAGCCCCCCATCAGGCTCTATGCTGACAGCACAGAGCTTCCTTGAGGATTCTCTTTCTTCCTCTCTGTCTGACCCTCCCCCCACTTGTACATGCTCTCTCTCAAAATAAATAAATAAACTTTAAAGGAGAATGTGTGTGTGTGTGCACACGCTATGTACACATAGCTAAATTACTTTCACTTTTATGTCAAGTTCTCAAAAAAAAATCCACCGCTTTGCCATAACGATCTATGTAACTTATGATTTAATGTAAGTCTTGTTTGTTCATTTTAAAGATTGCTTATGAATGATCTTTTTTATGGGGGGGGCAGTATTCACAGTGAAGAGTCACAGTGATTACAAAATAGTTACAAAGTATGTATTGGAAATTAAACCTCATTGTCAAAGACTTTTCCAAAGAAATAAATGGTTGAGAATGACTGGCTTTTCCAGATGCATATATTGCTTGAGATTGGAAATACAGTGATAAAGTTATCTGAGTCTTGTCAGAGTGATGAATTTGGACAATAAAGGGAAAAATATAAAAATTGACATGGGAAATATTTGGAAAGTTTCGGCAATATAGTTACAGACACGCCTATTGGTGAACTTCACAGCACCTCCAATTTTACATTCAGGTCTACAGAAAAAAGCCGTTTTTCCATGGGAGGCAAATTTGTCACATTAAAAAGAGTTCACCTCTACTATATAAAACAAATTTCTTTCCAACAGACTTTACACTTCCCAAGGCCCATTGCCATTTAGTCCCATTTTCACTAAAATGTTCACATATTACCTGGCTCATAATTTGAAGGGTACACGCGTACTTAAACTGATGGATCCCTGATTTACTTGGTAGATTTATGAAGCCGACTCAGTGTTACTTTGCCGATGGAGCACTTATGTCTCAGAATTACTTGTTTCATCATATTTTATCAGACATATGAAGTAATGTTCTCTGGTAAATTCCCAAAAGTGATTTGCTGCACTCTTAATTTTAAATGGTTGTCATTCATACACCGATTCCCAGATTCCAAGTACAGGCCACAGTTTGTTTTTAAACCAGCGCAAAACAATTTTCACTACAGAAACTTACCAATACACCAATGAGGTTTGAGGGGAAAATATACCTTACTTAATAAAGTATTTGCAAATATATGAAAGACGTGAAAGAATTTTTAACAACTTGCATACATACATACAAAATACTTAACGCATGTCTGTAAATCTGACAGCTCCCTTTTCATATTGGTGTGCTTGCTCATTATCTAATCTTCCAGGCTTTATTGTCTCCATTGCCATCCATTTCCTTGAGAGTAAAAATCAGATGCTGTTAAAATTTGCTTATGATTCAGACTGTTATTTATACGATCATCTTTCCTCTACCTCATGAGGGCTATGTACATTCCTTTCATTTATATTATGTAATTTGTTCAAAGAACATAAGTTTCAAGTCTATTTCTCCTTAATTGAAAATCAGTCTTTCCTAGGCAGAGTTTTACAGAAGTAGTGTGAGTGGGTTTTCACTAGGTCTCTTACCTTTCACTGAAGTGTTGTCAGAATCCACCAGTTAGATCATAAACCGTGGAACCGTTTGATATAGTTCTACATGATCACTTCAGGAATCCCACAGACTTGGTGGGGTGAAGGGGAAGGAGCTAGGAGAATAAGCTCTCCTAGAAGAGAAGTCATGTGTATATGATTTCTGGCCTGTGTTTGTTGAAACTGCTGAGTCGGTGACCAGCTTCCCATATTTAGTTTTCATTGGGACCTGGTATCTATTCTGGGCCCCACCAGGCCTGAGACCGGCATTCTCCCCAGTCTGATTGCCCCTTTAGAGACTGCCTGCTCCATTAAAGGAGGATTATGTTCCATTGGGTTTGGGCCCCATGTCAGGCTCTGTGCTGACAGCTCAGAGCCTGGAGCTTGTTTCAGATTCTGTCTCCCCCTCTCTCTGCCCCTTCCCCGCTCACGCTCTGTCTCTCTGTCTCTGAAAAATGAATAAATCTTTAAAAAATTTTTGTTTTAATTTAAAAGCAACCAGTGCAACCCAGAGACTTTGTTTCAATGGCATTACTCTTGGCTTTTAATCCCAGGTACAGATCCCATTAAGTGTTCTTAACCCCCACTGGAAAGGGAGATCCAAATAAAAAATCTCTTACCTTAAGTCAGTCACATCTCCAGCCCATGAGTCTCCAAATTCTAGGATAATTGGTAAATTATGCCAATGTTTTTACCTGTAAGCCATGAATTTCATTTATTTATGTTAGTGTTTTATTCATGAAGTGATTAGTAATTGAATAATTACTATGTTCTAGGTTATGTTCTAGACACTGGATATACAGTAGTGAGCCAAAGAGACCACATCCCTGCCTTTAAGCACTTGCTTTCTTATAGGAATATTGACCTCCTTTCTCTGGAAGGGGAGTTACGAGTCAACTCTAAATTATGTCCTTTAATCTAGTGCCAATTGTCCTATATCTAACTATAAATCCTTAATAATGTTCATGTTCATCATAATTTTTTATTTTTATAGTACTAATGTCAAGGGTTCTTTGTGTTTGAAGCTTTGATCATTTAAATAGTTTTTGGAGGATTACTCTGGAAGATGGACTTCAATTTTCCCAGAAAGGAGAACAAATAACATTTGAACTTAATAACTTGAGTAGGGTATGTAGAGTCATAATTTTCTGTACTAACTGGGTCAAAAAACTAAGATTGCCTTTCTCATCACAAAGATATTATAATTCTGTTTCTTTCATTTTCTTGTGACTCTTTCTTCCCACTGAAGGGCAATTTCTAGCACAGATCAGCATTGTTGGTATTAGAAAATAAGAAAAGGAACTATTGAGGCTTAGTGGTTTGAATAGAAAAATGTAACGTATGATATTGTATTACAACATTTATACATGAACCCATATGTGAGAATATGAATTAATTTAAAAAATGTTTAATGTTTATTTATTTTTGAGAGAGAGAGAGCGTGAGTGGGGGAAGAGCAGATTACATTTACTGGCCAAATAAATGTAATCATCAAAACAGAAACTATCCTGAAATATATAGAAATTAATCCCATAGGGAGAAAAAACAAACACCCAGGCTGCCAACGTCCACTTTACAGGTCCAAACCAGGGACAGTGTTGAAATCATCTGGAAATTAAAGCTGTATTGTATTGAATTTTTTATAAAAGTGTCAGAATATTTTTGGCTCCTGGATAGACTACAAACAAAATGCAATAGAAAGGCAACCCCATCTTTTTTCCTCCTCATGTAGAGAAAAGCCTAGTTCTTCCCTACTGTGCGTTTCTTCCCTGCATGCCTCCTTTACTACTCACACTGGACACTTCACTTCTGATACTTCTGGTCGCCAGATGTATGGAAGCGTTCCCCATAACAAGCAATTCTCTGGGACACCAGCAGGATGCCGAAGAATTTAACTCAGTTCTGACACTGTGTACCTGGAGATAGCGTTAGATTCCACAGTGTAAGGGCTCAGTCCCATCCCCTTACATGAGACATCAGTCACAAGTCCAGACTGTTACTTGTGTTTCTGACCAACTGGCTATAGATTGGAGGTTCCAAAAACCCCCTCCTTGAGTTAGATTAACTTGCTAGAGTGGCTCACAGAACTCAGGGAAACATTTGTTTACTTGTACAAGTTTATTAAAGGATATGGTAAAGAATACAGATGGCTAGCCAGATGAAGAGATACATATGGTAAGGTCAGGGGTGGGGGGAGGGGGGGGCCTGAACACAGGAGTTTCTAACTCGGTGCGGTTGTGCCTCACCCACCGTGTACAGATGTGTCCACCAAACTGGGAGCCCTCTCAACTCTGTGCTTTTGGGACTTTATGGAGGCTTCCTTTGAGATCGATTAACTCATTTTCCAGCCTCTTCTTCTTTCCAGCATCTTCTCTGGAGAAGTGGAGTGGGGGGACCTGAAAATACCAAGCTTCTGATCATGGCTTGTTGGTCTTCCAGTGAGCAGCTCCATCCAGGGATCCCACCAAGGGCTCACCTAGAGTTGCTTCCATAGAACAAAAAAAAACTCCTAGTACTCTTATCACTTAGGCATGTACAAGGGTTTTAGGAGCCTTCTGTTAGGAACCAGGAACTGGGGGCAGAAACCAATATAGATGTTTTCTGTTATCTCATACAAAACCATTCCCAATATTAAAAGGGACTCATCTAAATAAAATGTTATAGTGCCCCCTTTTTTATTTCATTTCATGGGTCAGAATTTAGCAAGTGGAGAGGAGGTATATTATTAACAGCTTATCAGAGACAGGGAGGTAAAATCTTCCTAGTATGGGATATATAGCATCAATAAGGAAATACCAGCATAACCAGACTTCGCAAAACAGTTGACAGAACAGAAAGAAATAGTAAATGGAAAACCAATCAATGTGGCGACTAAAACAACTTCCCGATAACTGAGGCTGATAAAGTAACATATGCATGATTATATAGACTTAAAATATGAGATGAGGGTGATTTCAGAAGGGCAGTCCCCTGTCTAGTCTATTGTGGATAGGTCTTTTAAGGTAAAGATATTTTAAAGATGAGTAAACATAGGCTATATTACTTGGATAATAGAATATGTATATAGGGTTCTTTCTTTTTTTAATTTATTTTGAGAGAGAGAGAATGAGTGGGGAGGATCAGAGAGAGATGGAGAGAGAGAGAGAATCCCAAGCAGACTCCACAGGGTCAAAACAGAGCCGACATGGGACTCGAGCCCACAAACCAGGAGACAGTGACCTATGCTGAAACCAAGAGTCAGACGCTCAACCGACTGAACCACCCAGGTGTCCCATATAGGGTTCTTTCAAAATACTTTCACGATCATCATTTCCTTTGAGATCAATGTGAGATAAGGCAAGCAAAGTACTATTACTCTGAGATTCATAAAACAGAAAGTAATTGACTGACTCAGCAACAATTGGAGCTCTCCTTCCATCACCAGGATATGGTTCCATACGTAGGCTACTGTGTTTTGGGAACTTAATATGTAAATGTTATTCGTACTCAGCATAACACCCACAATCTCAAATTCTTATTCTAGGAATGAAAGGGACAATGGACATACACAATATTACTTATTTGAGGGATCTTCATGCAAACAGTAAGAACTACCTGAAATTGAAAACTTATATAAACAGAGCAATTATAAAAAACTCTAAAGTTGCATACAGTCTCATTTTTCTTTTCTCAATAAAGCAAAACAACCAAAAGCAATGAATCCAATAACTCTCTGGAATTTTCAAAGATACTTTTATCTCTGGTGTCCTGAAATTTCATTTATTGTAGTGATTCGGAAAACCCAAAGTGTTTAAGTATAGAAACTTATTTTCTAGGATAATTTATATTCTAACAGTTGCATTGTCTCCTCCTTCTCAAACTCCAATTAATCAGACATTGTCTTTTCTGTAATGATTTTCACTTTCGTACCCTGTTTTGCAGACTTTGTCTTTTTTATTCCACTTTGGGATTATTTCCAAGCTATATATTTTTGAGCCTTTCATTAAACTTTTAATTTCCTGATTATATACTTTATTTTTCCAGGGCTGTACTTTACCCTCTGATAGTTCCTTTGTAATAATTTCTGTTCTTACTGCATGGATATAATATCTTCTTGTCTGTAAGAGGTATAAATTATAATTCTTTGCAATATTCTTCTACTCTTTCCATTGTCCTCTCTTCTTTCTGTTTATATTTATTTTTATAGTATTATGGGGGCATTTTAACAATGTATTTCAGTCTGCTTTTTTTTTCATATTTAAAAAAAGAAACACAAGAAAGTTTTTTAGACTTTCCATGTATATTAGCAAGGAAAATCTATTTTTCTCTACTCTCACAACACCTCTGACACCAAGTGTGTGGGTTTTTCACACGAGCATTTCTTCAGTTCTCTGAAGACACCAACTAAGTGTCCTATAATTTAATTCATTTGGACTCTAATTATCTGGAATTAGTGCAAACCCCAAAGGTTAAGGGCTCAGTCCCACAAATCTGCCCCCAACTTCCGAGGCCAATCATAAGTCTATAAGAGCAGCACACATTCTTGAATAATTCAACATAAGCTTAATAATAAGAGTACAAAATATTATGAAAAACCTGACCAAAAGATATAAAGGTGACAGATGCAAAGTCATTTTTATGTTAATTTATCAATCAAATCAATTCAAGTAAAAATACTAGCAAGTTTTTATTTTCCAATCAGATTAGAGATGTCATTACGAAAATTGACATGTAAATGAGCATTCTATGGCATAAAATTGACATAGACTAACATTCAAGAATAGCAATGAAAACACTAAAAACAAAAGGCTGTGATGGTGTACTAGCCTCCCAGTCTTTAAAACCTCAGTAATAGAAATGGTATGTTACTTGTGCATGAATAAACAAATAAAACAGTGGAATTGAATAAAAAGTCCAGAAATAAGCTGAAGTACATACAGATATTTAATATAAGATAAAGTTAGCATTTCATATCACTGAAACAAAGATGGACGCTAAAGGAAAAAAACAACCATGGTAAATGATTAGCCATTGGAAAGAGAAGAAATTCCATCTTTACCTCACATTACACAGAAGAATAAACTTTAAATGATCAGGGATCTAAAGGTAAAATAATATTTTTTTAAAAAAATTTTTTTTCAACGTTTTTTATTTATTTTTGGGACAGAGAGAGACAGAGCATGAACGGGGGAGGGGCAGAGAGAGAGGGAGACACAGAATCGGAAACAGGCTCCAGGCTCCGAGTCATCAGCCCAGAGCCTGACGCGGGGCTCGAACTCACGGACCGCGAGATCGTGACCTGGCTGAAGTCGGACGCTTAACCGACTGCGCCACCCAGGCGCCCCTAAAGGTAAAATAATATTATTAATGAAACTGTGCAGACACTAGAAGAAAACACTAGTAAATTCATCAATAACTTAGGCATAGAAAATGGTTTTCTAACTATGATTCAAAATCCAGATGCAATCAATGAGAGACTGACAAATTGGACTACATAAGATATGTTTTAAACTTTCCATAGCAAAACACACAATCAAGAAAAACAAAAGTAAATTGAGATAATAGAAGAAATTTTGGCATTATATATCACATATAATATCATTGCTGTATGAAGAATATTTACACATGGAGGTCAAAACAGACCTACTCAACAGAAGAGAAAATGGGTTAGGACACGAACAATTCACAAAAATATGTATTAAAATGGCTCTTAAATATATGAAAATATATTTAAACTTACTCAGAGTTGTAGTTCTAAGGAGACAGGGAAGCTCTTACATTTTCTTTTGAATCCTGTGTTTCCACTTCCTGAATTCACTTTGAAGATATACTTCCAACAAAATGGAAACATATATATGCACAAGATTATTCATTATATTGTTTGTAATTGCATGTTGAAAATAAAAATGGATGGCCAAACACAAAAGAGTGTTTGGGTAAACTATACCACATATAACAAAGTACAGTGCAGCTATATAAAAGATTTAGGTATATGTTTATGAACTGATATGGAGGGGTTTTCAGAATATATATTCTCAAGGGGAAAATATCTACAGCTTTACATTTTTCTTCAGAAAGAAATAAGAAAATATATGTCTATATAGTATATAATAGGTATTTGTGTATGAGATAATATTTACTTTTTAATGTTTATTTATATTTGAGACAGAGACAGTGCGTGAGCAGGGAAGGGGCAGAGAGAGAGGGAGACAATCTGAAGCAGGCTCCAGACTCTGAGCTGTCAGCACAGAGCCCAACACCGGGCTTGAGCCACGAACCACAAGATCATGACCTGAGCCTAAGTTGGATGCTTAACCGACTGAGCCACTCAGGTGCCCCTGTATGAGATAATATTTAAACATACATATATGTACACTACTATAGGTATAAAATATGTAAGAAAGTATTCTATATATTTTCTCTTGTTGTATAAAGAAATGAACAGAAAGGATAAGCAGAAACATAAAGAAAGAATAAACTAGAAATAAATGAGATTGGCTTCTTGCAGGAGGTGGGTGGAAATAGGTTAAAAACAATGGAGATTAAGATGGGAGAGAACGGATACAAGTGACATTTAATATAAATGTGTAAGATACAATGATCTGAAATGCATTTTGAATTAGTCACTTTAGCTGCTTATTAGCAGCTTTCAAGAAGAATTTCTTTAAGGAAAGCTTTAAAACTAGAGGCTAAAAAGGGACCCCTGTGTGACTGAGTCAGTTAAAATTTATTTCTAAACACTACAAAATGTCATCTAAAATACACATGTAAATGTTTGATTAAAAAAGATTATTATTAAGACATTTTTCTCATCAAATTTCTAGCAGCATAGTAACATATAATGGTGGTTTCAAAGTGTAGTCCAAAAAAAGAAACAAAAAAGCAAAAGCAATTGCTTCTAAGTGTCTATTCTATTCTAGGTAAAAGAGATAAATTCTTGAGAGGAGAATAATGTTATTCAAGAAGATTTTCTAAATAAAGATTTTTAGGTCAATGGTAAAAATTATAGGAATCAATTTGAACAGGTTTTACTCCTCTTGGAATTTAAAAATCAAGCCGTTAAAATTAACAGTTGCAGCGTTAACAGTGAATGCTTGTTAAAATGAAGCAGTTAATCACCTGGAATAGCATATTAAAACTGTTAATTTGTAGGTTTGAAACTTCCTTTTAATTAGAGCTGTAGGAAAAGTTTCTTGTTCAAGGTAACTCTGAGATCTCAGGTTCTCTGTCATTCTTGTGAAGTTTCACAAAGAAAAGTCCTTATAGAGGGATGGTCGGGTAATAAAGGGAAATTCAAGGGCTTGATTTCAGAAGATTAACCTGTTTGTTTTCTCTTGGCCTTTAAAAATAAACCGTAACTTTTTATGTGTCTGTTAGCCATCTGGATGTCCTCTTTGGAAAAGTGTGTATTCATGTCTTCTGCCCATTTGTTCACTGGATTATTTGGTTTCGGGTGTTGAGTTTGATAAGTTCTTTGTACATTTTGGATACTAACTCTTTATCAGACATGTCATTTGCAAATATCTTCCCCCATTCTGTCGGTTGCCATTTAGTTTTGTTGACTGTTTCCTTCACTCTGCAGAAGCTTTTTATCTTGATGAGGTCCCGATAGTTCATTTTTGCTTTTAATTCCCTTGCCTCTGGAGACATGTCTAATAAGAAGTTGCTGCAGCCAACGTCAAAGAGATTGCGGTCTGTTTTCTCCTGTAGGATTCTGATGGTTTCCTGTCTCACATTAGGTCTTTCATCCATTTTGAGTTTATTTTTGTGTATGGTGTAAGAAAGTGGTCCAGGTTCATTCTTCTGCATGTCGCTGTCCAGTTTTCCCGGCACCAGTTGCTAAAGAGACTGTCTTTATTCCATTGGATACTCTTTCCTGCTTTGTTGAAGATTAGTTGGCCATACATTTGTGGGTCCATTTCTGGGTTCTTTGTACTGTTCAGTTGATCTGTGTGTCTGTTTTTGTGCCAGTACCATATTGTCTTGATGATTATACCTCTGTAATACACCTTGAAGTCTGGAATTGTGATGCCTCCAGCTTTGGTTTTCTTTTTCAATATTACTTTGGCTTTCAGGGTCACATGAAAAGATGTTCAGCATCACTTATCATCAGAGAAATGCAAATCAAAACCACAATGAGATACCACCTCTCACCAGTTAGAATGGTTAAAATTAACAACTCAGGAAACAAAGTATGTTGGTGAGGATGTGGAGAAAAAGGAACCCTTTTGCACTGCTGGTGGGAATGCAAGCCAGTGCAGCCACTCTGAAAAATAGCATGGAGGTTCCTCAAAAAATTAAAAATAGAACTACCCTGTGATCCAGCAATTGCACTACTAGGTATTTATCCAAAGGATAAAAAAAATGCTGATTTGAAGGGACACATGCACCCCAATGTTTATAGCGATGCTATCAATAATAGTCAAATTATGGAAAGAGCCCAAATGTCCATTGACAAAGGACATATATCCAAATGTATAAAGAAGATGTGATATATATATATATATATATATATATATATGGAGTTGTTATATATATAATATAATGGAATATTACTCAGTGATCAGAAAGAATGAAATATTGCCATTTGCAACAACATGGATGGAGCTAGAGAGTATTATGCTAAATGAAATAAGTCAGAGAAAGACAAATACCGTATTATTTCATGCATATGTGGAATTTAAGAAACAAAACAGGTGAACACAGGGGAAGGGAAGGAAAAACAAGACAAAAACAGAGAGGGATGCAAACTGTAGGAGACTCCTAAATGCAAAGAACCAACTGAGGGTTGCTGGATGGCAGGTGGGCAGAGGGATAGGCCAAATGGGTGTTGGACATTAAGGAGGGCACTTATTGAGATGTAAGTGATGAATCACTAGGTTCTACTCCTGAAACCAGTATTACACTGTATATTAACTAATTTGGATCTAAATAAAAAAGATTTTAAAAATAAAATAAAATAAATTGTAACTGAATGGCAGTGTTTTTGATTTCTGGGAAGTGACTGAGGCCATTAGACTGGGTAAGTGCTCTGTAGAATGATTGGGTTGCATCTAGATGACATAAATATTAAAAGAGACAGCGAGAAGATATTTCTGGAAACGAGATCTAAAAAGCTACCATCAGAGAGGCAGCTTTCAGGAATAAAGGAGATGCTGAAAACCATGTATTTGAGGTCAATAGGTTTTGGTTCCTGAGGCCAGCTTCTCTAACCAATACTGCTCTGGTTGTAGTTTTAACCTAGGAGAGGGAGGTTGGTGAAATGCAGGCTCCTTGGCCATGGCAAACAGAGATTCGGATTCCATGATTTGAGGCTAGCCAGGAACTTGCATTTTAGTGTGCAACCTGGGAGTTTTTTTATACAGATGCTTTAGAAACTGACTTTGAAATATGCTTCCTTCGTCTCTCATCCTTGAGAATGTCTTTAGCCTCTGATTTTGGTGAGATCTCTGTATGAATGAGAAGAACCAGTAGAAATTAGAGGGCACTATAGAAACTCCATTTATAAATAAATGACCATCACAACCACTGTGAAATTTGTAAGTCCCAAGAGATGAAGATAATAAGCAAAAGAAATGAAATAATTTCTAATATAGTTACATTGATAGCAACTAATTAAATAAAACATACAGTGAAAATGAACAACAAAAAGAAAGAAAGAAAGAAGAAAGAAAGAAAGAAAGAAAGAAAGAAAGAAAGAAAGAAAGAAACCAGCAACCAGGAAAAGTTACATCAAACTTCTTCTTGCTTTTGAGCCCAAACATGGACTTCTAATTCTACTTACAAACAAAATGACAGCAAAGACTTTAGGTATATGTGTATTGAGCATTTATCGCTCATTCTGTGCCTAACCAGATGGAAACATATTTCTGGGTTCTCAGGTACAGCACAGTATACGGGATATAGAAGGCACTCTGTAAATGTTTCTTCGATGGGGTCATCTTCCAGTGATATTCTATAGTCCAGGTAAAATACTCAAGTATAGGCCTCTACCATGGCCATAACAGCAGTCTGGGCTGGTAGATACAGATGCAGGTCCTGAGTCAAACAGACCTCACTGCCAACACTTACCTGCCATGTGCTAAATGCACGCAATTGTTTCACTTCTCCAAGCCTCAGTATCCTTAATTATAAAATCAGATAATAAAAGTAACTACCCTAAAGGATGTTTCGTAGATGGAATTAGCATTGTTTGTGTCACATAATGCATAATAGATCAAAATTATTCCTTGGAACAGCTATATATGCAGTATGAAATTTCTATTTAATGAAGGAAAAGTATGCTAGAATATTAATTATGTTGATGACCATCAGGTCAGAAAACTAGAAATCCAAACTGTGCCACTACATTGTAATATAAAAGTGATTAGTGAAGAAGTATGTGTTCTTAATAATGATAGGAAAAATCAGTCAGAGGTAAATGGTACAAGTAACTCTTTGTCAAACTGCAAATGTGTATTTATTGACATACACACACTCACATACACATGTGCATGAATATATACACATACCACAGCACAAGGCCAGTAACACATTTTTATGTATAAGAATGCCTCTAATCATTAACAATTTTATCAGGATGTAACTGATGTACAATAAGTTATACATATTTGTACATGTATAAGTTGTACATATTTACAGTTTACAATTTGATAAGTTTTAGCACATATACCCATGTGTGAAATATTGACAGAAATCAGAGAAACCTATGTGTCATCCCCAGAAGTTTCCTTGTACCCCTTTGTAATTTCTCCCTCCATTATTCACTTTTAAACAGATACGGAATCTATGATATCTCTTCTTGTATTGCAGATTTTAAGAATTTGTGTCTTTTATTCCATCTAGATTAGTATGACTAGAGATTTATCAATTGTATATGCCTTTTCTAAAACTCCGCTTTTGAGAGGCACCTGGGTGGCTCAGTCCATTAGGACTCTTGGTTTCGGTTCAGGTCGTGATGTCACGGTTCACGAGTTGGAGCCCTGCATCAGACTCCACTCTCATAGCGCGGAGCCTGCTTGGAATTCTTTCTCTCCCTCTCTCTCTCTGCCCCTCCCCTGCTCACTCTCTTTCTCCCAAAATAAATAAATAAATTTTGAAAGAATCCACTTAAAAAAAAATTTTTATGTTTATTTATTTTAGAGAGAGAGAGAGACAGAAACAGAGACAGAGACAGAGAGACAGTGCGTGAGCAGGGGAGGGGCAGAGAGAGACGAGACAGAATCTGAAGCAGACTCCAGGCCTGAGCTGTCAGCACAGAGCCTGATGCGGGGCTCCAACCCACTCACAAGCAGTGAGATCATGGCCTGAGCCGAAGTCAGATACTTAACTGACTGAGCCACCAGACGCCCCTAAAAAATCCACTTTTGATGGCATGGATTTCTTTTTCCTATGGAATTACGTTTCTAGTTCTTTAAATTTTTGTGTTTAAAGTATCTGTATTTAGTAGTTTCTCAAAGTGGAAGTTTAGATCAGCCATCTTTAGAGCATTCTTTCCTAATTTAAGCTTTGCATGCTATAGATTTCTCTCTACATGCTTCCTTAGCTACATATCACAAATCTTGGAATGTTTTGTTTTCAAGATCCAAGTTAGGCTTCATCTTGAAGCTAATTCAGCCCACTTCTTCATATGACCTCCTCTAGTCTCTACTTCTCTGCAAAGAGGGTTTTCCTCTCTGGCTTCAGAAGAACATCTGATTGCCAGGTCTGTGTTTGCTCTGGGAATGATTTCTCCATACAGCAATGCCAATAAGTGTTCTTTCCTCATAAGTTATTCTTATCCAACAGAGTTGGGCTTTATACTCTGCATGTAGAGACTTGTGTCTAGATTGAATGGGACACCTATGCAGATTTCTGGACCTCTTTCTGTGCCTACTCTCTATGTGGCGAATGAATAAAAACATAATAATTTTAATGGCTCATGCTAGACATTTGGTTGCTTATTAGCATAGCATTAAAACTTAGAAAAATAATATTTTGAATTAATTTGCCTCATGGGAAAAGAACATGGTGCTTATTTCTAGAAGATCAAAACATCTTTTCTACTTTTCCATAGCACACAGATGAACTTAATAAAAGAATAGCAATATGAGAAAAGAATCATTGTTATTCTAAAATAGTTAACTTTACCCCATTATGTTAAATATTTATAAACAGTGCTGATCAGCATAGTACCAGGTGGTGAAATACAACACAAATTATTGTAAAAAAGCTCTCATGTAAGTCAAACTTCTTAATCTTTCTTAAGAATTTACATTATTTTCAACAAGTAATCCAATCTCACAAATATTCATTACATCCTAAAATTACTTCTTTTCTGAAATAGGAGGAATATGCCTCCTATATTTAAGGTTGAGGATAAGACAATAGATCACCTAGTCAATAATTTTTAAATATTTTTTAGATATGGAAGGATTTGCATATGCATGTAAACTATAAAGTAAAAATATACTTTTTGAAACTTATTGCTCTTAATATCTTAGTTGCCTGAAAAATACATTTTACAAAACTTCACAAATTCTTCTATTTATTTATTAATAAATAATAGAATAGTTATAATACACATTTATACATCTTAGAGAATATTAATGTAATAAAATACACATAACTCAAACTATGCTATTCATAATTTAATACTTAATTTAATACACTACTACCGGTTATGTTGATTTTGATCATGATGAGAGTTGCAATCATAAATGCAGAAGTTTCCATTGGAAATTACATTTGACAATTGCTGGGTAAATCTGTGTACTTAAGAGATCTAGACTGCTTGCTAATCATTGCTTTAACCAACTATAGGTATCAAGTATAGGTATACTTGAAGTCCCATTAAAAATGTCTGCAGATGAGGGGCGCCTGGATGGCTCAGTCGGTTAAGCGTCCGACTTCAGCTCAGGTCATGATCTCGCGGTCCGTGGGTTCGAGCCCCGTGTCCGGCTCTGTGCTGACAGCTCAGAGCCTGGAGCCTGTTTCGGATTCTGTGTCTCCCTCTCTCTCTGACCCTCCCCCATTCATGCTCTGTCTCTCTCTATCTCAAAAATAAATAAATAAACGTTAAAAAAAATTAAAAAAAATGTCTGCAGATGAGAACAGGTATGTCATAAACAACCAAGCAAACCATTACTTTTTCCCTTCTAAAATATCTGGTACTGCTGATATCATCCAACTTGCAGAATTTTATTCTCATCTACATTTAGACTTGCCCCTCACTCCCCAAAATGTGTCCCTTGTTCTATTTTTCAGTGGACTCTCTCCTCTACTTAAATGCACACAAAGTAAGAGCTCAGGTTGGCCTTAAACATATGCATAAGTCCCTGCCCAGAGCATCACTCTGTGATACTTACCCATGGTCTCAGTCTCTTCCAATCCTTCTGTACCAGAAAACTTAAATATTGCATAATGGAAAGTCTTAGCTGGCCTTAAAGTTGATGACTAGCTTAATACATTTTTCCTTCCTTTTATAGCCCAGCTCTCTATTCTACCAAGGCTAAGCAAGATACAACATGTAAGAAAGACCGCATGACTTAAGTCCAGGTAGACCTAGATTCAAATCTCAGTGTGCACCGTTAATTATTTCCATAATATTTGGTAAATAATAAACTAAATCGTAATGTAGTCATTGATAAGCTTAGTTTCACAAGATTATGAGAATTAAAAGTAAGTTATACAAACAAAATTGAGAGAAACTAGGAGCTTGGTATGTAAATATATTATTCCAGTAAGTTTTAAGTTAACTAGTTGGCTTTGGAGTTAGTCCAGTCCAAGCTGAATGAACATTGGAATAGACAGTTTTCCTGGAGAAATGAAGATCTGTAATGCTAAGGGATTTGAGCACCGGATGGTCAGTGTCATGGATAGCTCCCTGTGACAGAATGGTTTTCAGACCCTCCATTTCTGTCTGAGCTTTCATCTTTGCAGCTCCAGGGTTATTCTTTACTGCTATCCTTTCTTTGAGAACGGGCTCTTTTCAGAGGACTTGTCTCTATGGGTTTGTGGAATTATATTTCTCTTTGGAGTTTTTGGTCTTCATCAACTTTGTTTGTCTGGCTTATTTCTTTTTCTTTGATAGATTGACAAGATTCTCCCAGGTGCAGAACCCTCTTCTACTGAGAAAGCTCATCATCCATCATGTCCCCATCTTTCTTAGATAAGATAGAACTCATGCCAGGATATAATCCTGTCTCCTTTCTACCACAAAACACTTCACGTGGATGGGACAACACCAAGCTACAGTACTTTCAGTGTGCAGTAGTACCCTAAGGCACTAGCTAGTAAAGACTAATTTTAGGCAGGACTGTTCGATCTTTGACGCATTCTTCCCCGCCATTTTTCACATCTGCTCTATTCCTGGACTCTGCTTGCTAAGAGGAAACTTCTGTGTGTTGTTCCCTAAATGAACACCCCTGTCATCACTCCAAGATACTTTGTGTTTTATCGCAATGTTATGAAACATGGAATTTGTTCTTGAAGCTGAATAACCACTTTTGTGTTTTTGTTATCTGTTGCTAAAGAATTTGTTTCTTACAATATACTTCATTCCCGCAAGATAAAATAGCAATCATTTAAGTGACCCATGAGTCATGTTTTAGTTTTGAGCATATTTATAAGGGGGGAAAAACACCTAATAGAATTTCACAGGAGAGAATTTTTATTCACTAAAATTGCCACATGATGAGACCGATGAATAACATGATAAACATTAGAACTAAGAGGAAAAATGGTATTTAACAATCACATGCCCATAATTTTTCTCAGGAAGAAAATTTGTCTGTTTTTGGACATACTATATTGTCCTTATTTTGTGTGAAGGTGGGGCTATCTGAGTATATCCTGAAGGACTGAATTGAGGCCAAAAAAGTAGCTAAATATACCATGTATATATATTATTGTGTATATTTTTATATATATTATAAAAATATTTATTTTATTTATATATAATATAATTTATAATTATAATTATACATATATATTTATGTATTTATATTTTATTTATATATTTAATTTATGTGTATATTTATATTTATTTAGATATATTTATATTTAATTTATGTGTATATTTATATTTATTTATATATTTATATGTATATTACATATATATATATAATATATATAGAATTTGTCTTCACTAACTCTGTTTACTATAGTCCACCCTTATCCATGGCTTCATGTTCTGCATTTTCAGTTCCCCGCAGTCCAGAAGCAGAGAGCCCCCCTTCTGATGTATTGTCAGGAGGTCAGTAGTAGCCCAATGCTATGTATCAACTCCTCTGTAATTCACCTCACTCCATGCCTTCCAATAGACATTTTAGCATCTCGCATCCCCAAAAGAAGGGTGACTACAGTAAGATATTTTGAGAGAAAGAGACCATGTTCACAGAGCTGCCATTAGAGGATATTGTTATAATTGTTCTATTGTATTAGTAGATATTGTCATTAATCTCTAACTGTGCCTAATTTATAAATTAAACTGTTTGATATACATACGTGTGTAGGAGAAAACATAGCGTATATAGGGTTTGGTACTATCTACCATTCCAGATATCCACTGGGGGTCTTGGAACATATCCCCTCACAGGTAAGGGGGAACTACTATATTAGAGTCTCCCATTAATTTATTTTAGCCTTGTGCTTAAAAACAATTGTGCAAGTGTGCCATTAGAACATGCTGAGGATGCTTTGATAGATGGACCTTAAAAAAAGAAGTTTACATTCTGGAAATCAAATGAACATACAATCACTGCCTTTACAAATTTACTTGTCTTTGGTTTTAAGAATAAATGTAGGTGACTTTGTTCATAATAGTAACAGGCAGCTCTGTATCCATAAAGACTCTCCTTCATTTTATAGACACGATTATTAACAAGGGCTGTCCTGGTTTCTCAACCACCTTTCAAATTTCATACTTCTGCATCTCAGTTTTCCCTTAAGATTCACATTTTTATTTGCAGCTTTAAACTCAACACTCCTCAAGTTGAAATCGTGTCTCCCTTTGGTTCTCCCCAGCTTGCACCTCCTCCCAGTTTCCCAACTATGCCAATAACATCTCCCTTTACTCATTTACTGAACTATAAATATGGTGTCACCCTCTCTATTCCTCCCACCAGCTCGTTGTCAGAAAGTATCTTCTTTCCTCTCCTCTGTCACCGCCTCATTTCACATTTCCTAACTGCATCTCACCTCTGTTCTCATTCCCTCCAGTTCATCCTCTTCATGATCATGCTAGGACACAAATACACATTGTATTACTCTCAAAGATACCTTCGAAAAGCTTGCCTTTTTGCTGTAATATTAAGAAAACTCTTTAAGGTTAATCATTGATGTGCTCATCAGCCTATTGTTTTAACCTCATATTGTAATACCTCTCTAAGCATCCTTTATACTCTAAACATACCAGAAAAGTTCTCTCATTCAAATCACAACATACTGACTCTTACTTCGTATTGTATCCTGACATTCTTCTCTCCATCTACTATGTGAATTACCACTCATCCTTCAACACTGAGTTAGAATGCCGCTATCTTTCTAAGACAAGGCAGACATTTATATAGCAAATAAAAAAATAGCTGCTTCTGATTAATATACTAACTTGGAATTTATTAGAATCTGCAAATCTCCCAAATGGGAAAGGTGGTTTTCATGGATTTAGGTATGTTTCCCACCAAGTCATAGCATATCGGAGAATGAGATGACCAGGCAGGAGAATTCCGTGGTCAGTCACCTTACTGCAATGAGACACCCGAACACTTATGTCAGATAGTTGGTGTTCTTTAAGGCCTACAAACAAAAGTTGTTGATACAGCCATTTGAAGGGAAAGTTAATGACTTTGCTCAGGAAATGCATATTTAGGAGAAGGGATTAAAAACAACTTTGCAGGGTCAGCAGAGCACTGTAGGCTAAGGATATGCCTGAAAAAGATTGGGGTCATGAAGCCTATTGCACTGGGGAATATTTGCATTTGGCTAAAGACTTACCTTCAGTCAGCTTAGGAAAATAGCAGAAAACATCCTCCATGAAGAAGATTCAAGCAATAAAAGGATATCTTGATGTGCCTCCCAAGGCTAAGAGGCTAGATAGGAATTAACTCTCTACCAGGAAAGTAAAAAAGCCAGCTGGCTAGAACATTACTGCAGAGAGACCAGATACACAATTGGGACACCCATGAAAAGGGAGACCTAAGTAAACGAAAGGCGGAAGAAAATGAGCTTAAATTAGAAACAAATGAGATAGTTCTGCCAAAAGATATTTAAAAAAAAAAAAAGGACTTTTTTCTAGATGGTTGAGATATATAGAGAAAATAGTTTTTTACGAGTTTTACCCGGAGCCAAGATTTGAACAGATGGCATGGGTGGGAGAGATCATAGCCTAGCAAAAGATGAGAGCAAGAAGAAACCTTACAGGGGCACCAGGGCAGCTCAGTAGGTTAAGTGTCTGACTCTTAGTTTCTGCTCAGGTCATTATCTCACGGTTCATGAGTTCAAGCCCCGCCTAGGGCTCCAGGCTGACAATATGGAGCCTGCTTGGGATTCTCTCTCTCCCTCTCTCTGCCCTTCCCCCACTGGCTCTCTCTGTCAAAATAAATAAACTTTAAAAATTTTTAAAAGAAGAAACCCCATTTAAAAATCCACCCCACCATTCTGTACATGAGAAAATTGAGGCTCAGAGAAGGGAAGAGATTGCTCTAACTCACAGTTTAGTGCTGATACCAGTGAGAATTGGTACCCAAGCCACTTAACACCTAAATACTGCAGTGTATTTCTGGAACCATTCCCTCCATGACCATATGAGTGGAACTCTTCTGGTATGAATATTATTGTTGTTTTTGTCTCTTATCATACAGCTATCTTGATGAGATGTACACAATTGGAAAGTTTGCCCACAAAATGGTGGTTGTGATAAATTTTTCCTCTTGCTTGGCCTTCCCTAATGGATCTTTCAATCTAAGGACACTCCTTAGAGGTGGAGTTTCGGTTATTATCTATCCTATGAGTAGAAAGATTAGGACCTGGAAAGTCAGTGTTGTGTCAATAAAGGAAACCCCTATGCCTCAAAGTATATTATACCTACAATTCAGAGGATTCATGCGTCATTGTTTTTTTTTCTTTTCTGCTCCTCTAAGCCTTTAGAAAAGTCTTTTTCGTTTTGTAATTTATCAATGTTTTCTCTGTCTTGTTATGGATAAATAAAAAAGATCTTAGGTCCATTGGATAAACTTAAGAAGGAAGCTGTTACTATCTTACATAGTATCAGAGAATAAAAATAGATAATTTAAATACAAATCTCTATAATCTGGAAAGGTTAATGCATTATTCCATCACTAATTAGATACATTAGGAATTTAAGGCTCTGTCCTCCATGTTAACAAATTTCCGATTCTTATAAATGACTCAAAGGAATGTATGGAAGACATGTTTATTAATATAAAAAGTGACACCAATCATGAAGGAATAAAAATTACAATGGTTATAGTGTTAATATCTAAGATGATCTTGTCAGGTTGAAACAAAAGGCCACGTATTTAATAAGATGAAATTGAAAAGGATTGAATATAAAATACTGCATTTGGATTTTATTTATTTATTTATTTATTTTAATTTATTGTCAAATTGGTTTCCATACAACACCCAGTGCTCATCCCAAAAGGTACCCTCCTCAATACCCATCACCCACCCTCTCCTCCCTCCCACCCCCCATCAGCCCTCAGTTTGTTCTCAGTTTTTAAGAGTCTCTTATGCTTTGGCTCTCTCCCACTCTAACTGCTTTTTTTGTGTGTGTGTTTTTTTTTTTCCTTCCCCTCCCCCATGGGTTTCTGTTAAGGATCCTGAGAAACTTAGCATTTGGATTCTTTTAAAAAATCAATCAAACAAGTTTCAAAGAAACAGTTATTTCTGAAAGCTTTCAAAGTTTTGAAGCATATTTATTTTTTAAACTGATCTTTTAAGTGTTGGTTTTCATTTTAATTACCTTATGGTTAAAAAATGTGTTTTGTGGGTAATCATTTCTTTGAAATTATAGTCAGTTTTGTGTGAAAAATATGTTGAGTGCAAGCATGTATCTACTTGATTTGCCAGAGTGTGGTGAATTTACAATACTTGCAATTTTTACTCTGTTGATTTCTTGACTATCTTATTATGTACATAAAATTTCATAATTTCTTATGTTTTCTAGGTTAATTTTTATTTGATTATTATGCCATCTTTTTTCTACATTAATACTTTTGTTTTAGTTTTATTTTGTCTATTATTATTGGGATAATAGATCCTTCTGAACATTTTTTAATTCAATATATCTTTGTTCATTTCTTTATTTGGAACATTTCAATGTGGCTTTATTTCTGATTATGTTTTAAAAGTTGATAATAGCTATATAAAATTCTTTTCTATCAAAAAAATTTGTAATTGTGTACGTGTATATAATCCATTTACACTTATTGTGGTGATATTGTGTAACTTTTTCTACCATTTTATTCTACATTTTATGCTTCTTCTTATGGTTGTTTTCTTTTCTACTATTATTAAATTAATATTATTTTCTGTAACCCATATACTTCTTTTATCCATTTACTAGATTGGAAGTTAAAATATATATGAAATATAGACTACATGTATGTTATGCTCTATATATTTTAGAATATGATTGTATATAAATTATTGGCATATTTATCTAACAAAATCAATTATTATTCAATATTTTTGTATTCCTCCCAATATGGCAGGAAACTTTACCATGCTTAATTGCCTGTTACAACTACCATCCCAATCAATACATCTTAATATTTAGAGTTTGTATCTTACTTTTCAAACTCAGAAAAGTTATTATGCTTAAAGCTAGTCAAATGTGACTATAAATCAAATTTATAGTTAATCAAATTTACTGACATCATTTGTCAAGTTCTATGCTTCAGTTCTTTCTCATATCCTATACATGCTGTCTGAATTTCCTTATCTTTTTTTTAGGTGTATTTATTTATTTTGAGAGAGAGAGTGCACGTGGGAGAGGGGCAGAGAGAGAGAGAAGAGAAAGAGAATTTCAAGCACACCCTGCACTGTCAGCACAGAGCCCAATGTTGGGCTCAGTTTCATGAACCGTGAGATCTGACCTGAGCAGAAATCAAGAGTCAGGTGCTTAACTGACAGAGCCGCCCAGGTGCCCCTGAGTTTACTTACCTTCTTAATCAAGTGCAGTTTTCATGAGTTATTTGAGTGACCTAGAGTGCTAAATTCTCTGTTACAGTATCTTGAAAAAGATTAATTCCCCTCACTGTCAAATAACAATTAAGCTAAATATAAAAACATAAGCTATATAAACTTAGGAGAGTTTAACTTCCCAGGGCCTCAGTTTTCTCTTTTGTACCTTATAAAATATATAAATTATTTACAACACAGAGTAAATCCAATGTAACAGTTAACTGTCATTATTTGAAGCAACTAAAATGTTTTCTTCTGGAAATTATTATTGCTAATAATACTTATCGTTCACATGAATGTGTTTTTGTTTTTTCCTTTCTAATAGATTTTAAGATTGTGTCTTTTGTCTTCATTTCTTGTAATTTTGCTACAGTGTTTCTTGGTATACCTTTACTTTTATGTTAAAAAATGCAGCTAGGTACTTGAAATAAACTTTTAAACTTTTAAACTTTTAAAATTCTTGGGGTGCCTGGGTAGCTCAGTCAGTTAAGCATCTGACCTCAGCTCAGGTCATGATCTATCAGTCAGTGAGTTGGAGCCCTGAGTCGGGCTCTGTGCTGACAGCTCAGAACCTGGAGCCTATTTCAGATTCTGTGTCCTGCTCTTCCTCTGCCCCTCCCCTGCTCATGCTCTGTCTCTCTCTGTCTCAAAAATAAATAAAAACATTAAAAAAATAAATAAACTGAAAATTCTTGTCTCCCTTTAAGTCTAGAAAAGTCTCAGCAATTATTTCTTCAAATATATATTGTCATTATGTCTGCAATTCATTATTTCAAAATATCCTACTAGATAAATTCTGGTGTTCTCAGTCTATCCTTCATGTCTCTTAAATGTTCTTTTGTATTAAAAAATAAAAAGCTTACCATGTTTTTATATAAAAAATATCTCTCTATGGTTTGTTTTTAGGAAGCTTCAGTAATACATTTTAGTCCAATCATTTCATTGTTACTGTATTCACTCTAAATTTTATATTTTAAAATTTTTATATAAACATATCATTTTATTTTCAAATATTTTAAAAGATAATATTTCATTTTCAAATGTTTATTTTCAAATATTTTAAGTGAATGCATCTTATTAACCTTGTTTTGTGTAATTGTTGTCTTTATTTGTTTCAAATTTTTGTACTTGTTACAGAAGTCAGGTCTTCATTTTATTTCACTTGCCATAATGAAATATTTATTCCATACTTTTGAAACCGTTTCCATGAAATTAATTTTAGCTGTAGGGAATTCATATTCTGCTTTTCATTTTTGACACTATATTTCTTCATGTATTTTAGCATTTCTGTCTACAAATTCATTTTAAGTGGAGGTTTTCTTTTGTTTTTATTTGTAAGTTTCTCTCTCTCTCTCTCTCTCTCTCTCTCTCTCTCTCTCTCTCTCTCCTTCTGTGCTTATTCCACATGGGCAGGTGATATTGCAGTTATTTCTACTACCCATCCAGTCCCTCTTTCCATAACTAGATCTTATGAATCTGTTGCCAAACCCAAGTTCAGCTGCCCATCGCCTGAAAGATCATTACTCAAGAGACAAGGTTTTGTTTTGTTTTCTTTTCTTTTTAAGAAAGGGTCTACTTTTTATTTTTTTAATGTTTATTTATTTTTGAGAGAGAGAGAGAGAGAGACACAGCTAGAGCGTGAACAGGGGTGGAGCAGAGAGATAGGGAGACAGAATCTGAAGCAGGCTCCAGGCTCCGAGCTGTCAGCCCAGAGCCCGACGCGGGGCTTGAACTCACAAACCACAAGATCATGACCTGAGCCGAAGTTGGAGGCTTAACCGATTGAGCCACCTAGGTGCCCCAAGAGACAAGTTTTGATTGGAAAGGAATTTGAGCTTTATTCACAAGGCCAGCAACCTGGGGAGAAGGCAGGCTCTCATCCAAAGGCGAACTCTTGAGGTTTCTGCCTGGTCCAGGGGTTTTTAATGGGTTTAGGGTAGCTCATCAGCAAAGAGAATGCAGTGGCCCACAGCACTTCTTGATCATATGCAGACTTAATGAAGTCAGCTACAGATGTTACCTCAGTGCTCCAGGCTTGGGCAAGAGGGTCCAGTTCTTGTTTCGTGATGTATAGGAGTACTCTGTTCTTTCTGCAGAGTTGGGTAAGGTCTACAAATACACAAAGGGAGGTAGTTAAAAGAAAGAAAAGCATTTCGCTAAAAAAAAAAAAGAAAGAAAAAAAAAAGAAAAAAAAATGTTAGGCTAGGGGCACCTGGGTGGCTCGGTAAGCATCTGACTCTTGATTTTGGCCTACAGTTTGTGAGATCAAGCCCCACATGGGGCTCTGCACTGGCAGTATGGAGCCTGCTTGGGATTCTCTGTCTCCGTCTCTCTCTGCCCCTCCTCTGCTCATGCTCTCTTTCTCTCTCAAAATAAATAAACATTTTAAAAAAATTCCTAGGCTGATCAGAATGACAAGGTGGCTTCAAACAGGCTTGCTAGCCTGTGTCCTGGGAAAGTTCTTGGTCCTTCACTCCTCAAGGCTAGTGGTCTACAAATCTCAAAGAAAGTAAGTTAGTTCTATTACAGACCAAGGGCCTTATGTCAGCAAGTAAGGAATAAGTTAACTCGAAGCAAATTAACCTTTAAGACCAGTTGGAGTGCTGTTATAATTCCAGTTCAGGTTTCTTTTGCCTTGTGGTGTTACTGCGAATGTTGTGTATGCAGCACTGATCCACGAAGTGAGCTTTTTCAGATTCTGATGGAAAGAAGCTCTCCATATTTCCTTTTGTCTCTCTTCCGTGTGCGTGTCTGTGTGTGTGTGTGTGTGTGTGTGTGTGTGGTTTTGTTCATTTCACATAGGAAAAATAGACACAGGTTTTGGTTTTCCTCACCTTCTGTAATAGTTGAGGGTTCCAGGAAAAGTCCAAACTCAGTCCCTAGTTTTAAGACATTAGCCTGGCCTCAGTCCTCTGTTTTACATACAATGCTTTCAGTCATCCTTAGCCCGTATGAGCCAAACTCTAGATATCCCTCCCTCCTTCTTATTGTAGAACCACTCCCTCCATGATAGTTGCCTAATATTTCTGTTCTTTTCTGTGTCTCAGTTATAGGCATTTTTTTTCTTTTTATTTTACCTGGGTCATTTGGTTTATTCATCGTTATAATTTTATCTGGCATTGCTATGTTTAGTATAAAGGAGGTTTCAAGGGATAAACTTTACTCACTAGGTCATCTCCAAATGTCAAGATACAAGGATATAATACAAATTACGATCTCAATGATTAGAGTCATAGATATCATGGTAATCTCAAGGGAAATAATCTTGTGGTAAGGTCTGAATTTTGTCATTTCGTCTAGAAGGTCACTGTCCTCATCTCCATATGCAGTGCTGCCTCTTCCCTAAAGAATTTGGGAGTGAGAAATGTTTGTTTCACCGTAAGAGTCAGCAACAGTAATAATTATTGAGAACTTACCATGTGCCAGATGGTGTTCTAAGTGTTCAAAATGAATTAATGCATTTAATCCTCATGACAATATTAGGCATATATTTCATCATTCGCCTTCTCTCAAAGATAAAAAAAAAATGACACACAGAATGGTTAAGTACATTGCAAATGTCACTCAGCCGGTAAATGATAGACCTGATATTTGAGGCTATATGAGCTGGGGCCTAGATTCATAACTAGTATTCTCTGCTGCCTTACAGTGAACTTGTGGACACATTGTAAGGTCACCTAAAATGATTCACAAATATGTATAATCCCTTTGAGTGAGAACAAGACCTATGACTTGCGTCTAACCAACAGCATATGGCAAAGACGATAAAACTTTACTCCTGCGCTTAGGTTGCGTCGTATAAGATGCCACCTTAGCGGACTAGAGCCATAGACTTCTGTTGACTTCAAACTTGCAGGCAGCTACGAAGAGTGTACCAGTGGAGACGGTCACAAAGAATGAAATTGTACAAACTCCAAGAGCTTACAGCCTCAGTCCTACAACCAGTAGGAACTGAATTCTGCCAACAACTATATTAGCCTGGAAGAGAACGTTGAGCCTTGGGAGACACCACGGCAGTAGCTGAAACCTTGAGTGCAGCTATAGGACCCTGAGCAGGGAAGCAAGTTAAGCTGTGCCCAGATTTCTGACACTAAAAAAAAAAAAAGAAAGAAAGAAAAAGAAATAGTAAAGGTGTATTGTTTTAAGCCACTGTTTGTTTTGATTTTTTTATATTTTTTTCATATTTATTTATTTATTTTGAGAGAGAGAGGGAGGGAGGGGCACGGAGAGAGGGAGAGAGAGAATCCCAGGCAGGCCCCGTGCCACCAGCACAGAGCCCGACATGGGGCTCGATCCCACGAACTGTGAGATCATAACATGAGCCAAAATCAAGAGTCTGACACTCAACCGACTGAGCCACACAGGCGTCCCTTGTTGAGATTTTTTAAGGAGCAATAGAAAAGTATTACAGCAAGGTAGAGATGAGCTTCTGTGTAAGCCATGATGATATTTTACTTTTCTACAGCTGTACTTGAACTCTACTATGCCCATGACCATATAGGCTACTGTTAATGCTTTTGTTATTTTGATTGTTATTATTACATTATAATCATACTCATGTTAATACCAACGAGGCATGAAACAGCGCTGTAACAGAGCTTAAAAGTGCCAAGTCTCTATTCTTTTCTACAAAGAGATGTCATTCTATGCAAAACTCCTTAGCAAAAGAGTTAAAAAGAAAGCAAAATAGAAATAAGCACACCTTATGGCAATAAAACTTTCAACTCAATATTACTTTTATTTTTTATTTTAAAAAAATTTTTTTTACATTTATTTATTTTTGAGAGACAGAGACAGACCACAAGCAGGGGAGGTGCAGAGAGAGAATGAGACACAGAATCCAAAGCAGACTGCAGGTTCTGAGCTGTCAGCACAGAGCCAGACGCGGGGCTCAAACTCACAAACCGTGAGATCATGACCTGGGCCGAAGTCTGACGTGTAACTGACTGAGCCACCCAGGCGCCCCCTTAATTTTATTTTAAAGCCACTTCAGTGGGAAAAAACATAAGTGTGCTTTCAAAATAAGGTCTACGACCGTGCTAGATTACACAAAGTGTGCCCAAATCCTTGCACAGATGAGAACGCCCACACAGAACTAAAACCTGTGTTATACACAGAAGGAGTCACCCGCCAGCATCAGCAAATTGATAACTTGCATAAAGTATCTCTTACTAAGGGCGCACGTCGGGGTGGCGGCATTGTCACCTCTTTGGTTAATGATGTTGCAGCCTTGAACATATTCAGATGCCCTGGCTCTGAAGGTAGTGCCACTTCATGAGCTTAATCAAAGTTCATGACGTATTGCCTCAGCTCAGAAATGTATATGCCCTGCACCATTCTGAGCTCTTACCAGCTTTGAAGACCCCTCCCAAACTACAACTGACCACCTCCTCTTTGATCCTCCTGGACACGTATAGAGTAGCGCTGGGGTTGGTGTGTGCATGCGTGCAGATATCATCGCCGCTTTCCCCGATGCATTATGTTTGTATAAACTCCACATTACACCCATTTCCATTAACCTTAGACCTCCCTCTTCGCCCAAAGGTAGCGGTTTAAAAACAAACGCCCTTATACAATGTACGGGTAAGTTCATGCAAATAACTTGTAACGCTTAATTAAATGAAATTGTTATCAGCAGACGTCATCTTTCAACAACCATGTATTGGGAGCTTTATCTGTTGAAAATTATCTGTAAGATTGACTTGACTTTTAAGGCAGTATGTGAGTTTCTCATTAGCCTTATTATCATCTCTGAATCATAAATATGTAAATGATGAGTTTCACACGGGAGATTTAATTCTGCACTCTTATTTCTGATTAGCTGGAGACACACTCTGGCTCTGTCAGATAATTGGTAACACTGCACACCAATAAGGCATTTCCCTACGCTTCATCAGAAGCAGCTGAAATTAGAGAAGGCAGGGCTGTTACGTTTTTGACAGTTTTGTAACACTGACTTGTTAAAGTTTTAACTCAGCCATTAATATAGTCCATGAATTATTAATATAATTTTTATGTCAAGGTTCTTTTTTAAAGTTGAGATCTAAGACTAAAGTAAAATGCTCTGGGAAAGAGAATGCTTTCATTTTTTTCCATCATATTTTTAAAAATTCTGTACTAAACAATAAACACCAATGTGATATGAGAACAAGAGGGAAAAAACACATACTGACCGTATACTGTGAACCGTCTACTCCGTAGCTCATAGGGTGAGAATATTTGTCAACTTTTAAATGTCTGGCACTAGGTGAACTTTTACTACTTTAATATATGATGTTTGGTATTGAATATATGAACTTAGTCCCTTTGTTAGTAGGAATTGCACAGAAGGAAAATCCTGTATCAATTTTTCTCAAGTTGCCTAATCATTCTAGAAATAAACAAGTTTCAGTTTTACTTCAACCTAGGGAAATCTAAGCAGTTTCCATTCATAAAGAATACATTTTTGGGGAGCGCCTGGGTGGCTCAGTCAATTAAGCATCTGACTTCAGCTCAGGTTATGATCTCCTGGTTCATGAGTTTGGGCCCGCCTTGGGCTCTGTGCGGATGGTTCAGAGCCTGGAGCCCGCTTCAGATTCTCTCTCTCCCTCTCTCTCTATCAAAAATAAATTAAAAAAAATTTAAGAGTACATTTTATTTTCCTGACAAAGCAATACTTATATCCCCACCAATTTCATGAACTCCTATGAATAAGAAATAACTCTCTTGGGGCGCCTGGGTGGCTCAGTCGGTTGAACGTCCGACTTCAGCTCAGACCATGATCTCACGGTTTGTGGGTTCAAACCCGGCATCAGGCTCTGTGCTGACAGCTCGGAGCCTGGGGCCTGCTTCGGATTCTTTGTCTCCCTCTCTCTCTGCCCACCCCCCCCAACACACACACACTCTGTCTCTCTCTCCTTCAAAAATAAATAAACATTAAAAAAAAAAAGAACTTTCTTTAGCCGCATTCTGTGTTCTACACTAGTACCCAACAACGATCTGCATTGAACACCTGTTTACTAAATAAAGAAGTAAGTCATTAAAGAAAAATACTATTTCAAAGTATGCTAGTCATAATCTCTAGTGGAAATACATAAGAATTTTTTAAATATCTAACAACTGGGGCGCCTTCCTGGCTCAGTTGGTTAAGCGTCTAACCTCAGCTCAGGTCATGATCTCACCATTCATGGGTTTGAACCCCGCGTCGGGCTCTGTGCTGACAGCTCGGAGCCTGGAGCCTGGAGCCTGCTTCGGATTCTGTGTCTCCCTTGTTCTCTGCCCCTCCCCCATTCACATTCTGTCTCTCTCTCAAAAATAAATAAAACATTAAAAAATTTTTGAATATCTAATTGATCATTCTTTTTTTTAAATATTTATTTATTTTTGAGACAGAGAGAGACAGTGTGATCAGGGGTGGAGCAGAGAGAGAGGGAGACACAGAATCTGAAGCAGGGTCCAGACTCCTGGCTGTCAGTATAGAGCCTGATGCAGGGCTTGAACTCATAAACTGTGAGATCATGACCTGAGCCGAATTCAGATGCTCAACCAATTGAGTCACCCAGGTGCCCCACAACTGATCATTCTTAAACCTACTATACAAATTTCTTAAAGGGACTGCAATATCTAGATGGCTATTAGTTCATTATTTCTGTTTCAAAAATTAATATTAACATATTCATGAAAATTTGTGCTACAGACGATTATTAAACTTTCAAAACAATTTGAGATTTTTTTCCCAAAGTTTTTCTATGGAATGAGTCACTAATTATCACAGGCAGCACTGTGATCCTATTGACTTAGCATCTGTTCACGCTCATTCCTCCCAGCTGCATTCCTTGATTTTTACCACTTTCAGAGCTGATCACAACACAGCATCCCTTCAGAGTAGGATCAGTTTCTTATATTGAGATTATTTCAATGCTAATTAAAACACCAATGTTTTAAAATCAATGCATATTTGGTGTAGCAAAAGATCGCAGTCATTTTCACAGGCTTCCATTCTGGCCTCTCTAAATCTAATTCATTCACAGCTGATTTTTCAGCATAAGTACATTTTCCCTTAAAAAGATAAGTGAGTTATTACATGCGAAACAAGATTTGGTGTGAAATTTAATTCCAATTGTCAGCACACACAATTGAATGGAGTACATTGTCCTTAATCAATCTTGTACTCATGTGCATCCACACATTTGTTGATTCTACAGTAAGTCATGAAACAAAAAAATAAAATAGCAGAAAATGTGCTGAATATTGCAAAATTGAGAGAGGGCTGAATGCGTAGAATGCTGTATCCAAGACATGCAAATCAATCATATGAGGACTATGTAGAAGGCAAGTGGTAAAGCTTCCACTGGTAGATGTGAAGGGGTAGTTCTAGGGCTGTGAAAGTTGATGCTAGATATTCTTGGTAATTAGAAATGAATGCTCACTGCTGCTCTGAGAACGGAGCTCAGGTGCACTTATCTTCACACATGAACCAGCCATATAACATAGAGTGAAATGAGAAATGAGCTATCAATTCCCAGCTCAATTATCAGCCATCGTGAGCTAAAACAGTAAGGCAGCATAACACCACAATTAACCACATGGACTGTGGGCCCAGTGTCCTTATTAATAAGACAGGGAAATAAGACTTATTTCGTATGTTGTTAATAGGATTAAGTGAGATAGTGTAAGGCTTGTTACATAACAGAATATTCACCAGATGTCTTGGCATTTTTTTTCCTTAATTTCCATTTCCCTGATTATCCAAGAAATAGTGGTAAAAATTCAAACACTGCATATATTAACCTAATATCCTACCCTTTGAAGAAGAGAAATGTTGACAGTTTTGTGTATAGTTTTCCAGATTTATTTTTTTCAATTAGGTAATTCATTTTTAGAAGACATTGCTCTGAAAGCTAGGAAACGTTTTAAAATGATCCATGTTGGGGTTTGAAGGGATCCAAAAATAGCAAAACTCTTCCCATCCATAAGGACTTACTCAATAGAGTAATAAACCACAGGAGCAAATCAGACAGAATCCATATATCAGCTTTATAGGTGCTAAAGTTGGATTACCTAAATAATAAATATGTGTTTATTCTGTTTGGTACCTTCTTTCATTCTCAGAGTTCTCTGAGTATGGACAACAAAATATACGGTCACCGAGCTAAAGTTTATATTGGAGAATGTCACTCAGATATGGGGAGATATTTGACTTCCTAATAAGAAATCCCATAATTAGTCCATCTTGTATACACAGTCATAGGCAGTACCAGACCAGCACAGGCATTCCCACATAGAGGGGCTTACTTAGACAAACTTACAGGAAGGAGGAACACAGCAGCATATTCCGGCTGTCCTCCTGGCTCTGTAGAGAAATGGGGCAGAAAGTCCGTGTGATGCATGCCTGATATATTTCCCCAACCTACCAATTTGGTAACTCACCATTTGTACATAGGAGTAAGAGGCAGATCAAGAGCCCAAGAGTATTTTATGTTGGATGGTAATCAATGTAGACATATAAGGTCAGGGAAAGGAGTGACCCCCTCCTGAAAAAATGCATCTGGCTTTCTATCTTAGAGAGATCACTTAGCAAGAACCTGAAGAAGACTAAAAACTGGCTTCTGTTGCATTTTCCAAAGTGATGTGACCTAAGTTTTATTACAGTTATTTATTATATTGAATAAATAGAATATTTGGAAACATAAAAAATAAAAATCACCAACAATCCAATGACTGTCACATGTATGTTTTCATATATATCCTTCTGGTGTTTTTTTCAATGTAAATATAGCTAGCTAGATAGAAAGGATAAATAGTAGTACGTGGCCTTCCTGTAGCTCAAGACACTTGAGGATTTGTCCTTTGATTGAACACTCTTTTAATGATAATCCAAGGAACTTACTAGAGTATAACAAGATCCCAGAAAAATGAAAATCTGGCTAAGGTAGCATGTATAGGATCAAGCACCTGAAATTTATGTATATTGTTTACTGAGTAGTGATATTTATGAGATATGGTTATTCTAGAGAATGAAATTGGTCATATATCCCTCAAGAGACCACATAACCAAGGCATAAAAACTGAATATATTACAGATCTGGTACCCAACCAGTCTAGAATTTTGTGTCCATACAGATCCCAAAGGCAAAGCGGATGAAGTGGATGGGACATTCAGAAGTCACAGTGAGAGAAATTTAGATCTTAAATCCACTAGGGAATTGTCCTTTGCTTCAGTTTTCTGTTGCTATGTAACAAAACTTAGTGGCACAATTATATCGGCACCATTTATCTGTTACCTTGACAAGGAAGGAGGGAAGCACATCTCTGCTCCATGCGGCTTCAGCCAAGATGGCTCATCAGCTGGTGTTGTCATTTTGGCACCTTGATTCACCATATGAAGCTGTCCATGTAGCATCTTAGCAGTCAGGTTCCTAGAAGGAAGAAGTATAAGGTGCCAGGCTTTCATATTGCTTCAACTTAAAGTACCAGAACATCAGTAAGCACTTAAAGGTCCAGTCCAATTCAAGAAGAAAGGATGAAACCCCACCCTTTGATTGGAGATGTTGTATGTACCTATAGAGAGAGGAAGAATTTTGGTAGGTAGTGGGAGAATCTCTAGGTACCCAGGGTTATTGTGTTACCTGTTTTATATCGTTTCTTAACATAATGTAATCTTAGGGCTGGGGGAGCCAAATCTTGCCTCATGGGTTCAGTTGCCAATCCAAGGCCAAGACCATTGCTGTTGGCTGAATAGAATAGGTGTTGCAATAGATATATTTGTTCTTAATATATTGGTGTCATCCTGGATATGTTTTTGTGTATCCTTTCATGTTCACTTAATATTATATTTTGAGCAATCTTCTCTGCCATCAAATGTTTTCAAAAACATGTTTAAGTGCTGGATAATTTTTCTTTAGAGGAAACGTTTAAATTTCTTGACCATTGCTACTATTAGATATTTTATGTGCATTTGCTTTTTTATAAATAAATATTTAATGATGCTGTTGTATAAATATTGGTGCATACCTAAGTTACATTTTTAGGCTAAATTTCTAGAAGTAGAATTGCTAGGGTCAAATGTGTCTAAGATTTGTAAGTTAGTTTGACAAAATCTCTTCCAGAAACGTGTTCCATTTTGTTGCCTTTTCCAGCCAATATTGGACTCACAACTTAAAAATTCTTGTCAGTGCTTGCAAATGCCAACTCACTCATTTTGGTTTATGTTTTTCCTGTTGTCTTGAATATTGTATTACCTACTAAACACATTTATTCTTTTTTAAGTCATTATAAACTATTTATTTTTAAATTTTTTAACGTTTGTTTATTTTTGAGAGAGAGACAGAGACAGAGACCGAGCACGAGTGGGGGAGGGGCAGAGAGAGAGGGAGACACAGAATCTGAAGCAGGCTCACAGAATCTGAGGGGTCAGCACCAGCCTGACAGGGGGCTAGAACTTACAAACCATGAGATCATGACCTGAGCCAAAGTCGGACGCTTAACTGACTGAGCCACTCAGGTGCCCCGACTTCTGTCCTTATTTATTTATTTATTTAGGCTCCATGCCCAGCGTGAAGCCCAATGTGGGGCTTGAACTCACCACCCTGAGATTAAGACCTGAGCAGAGATCAAAAGTTGGACACTTAATCAACTGAGCCACCCAGGAGCCCCATTTTTAAACATCTGTCATCTTTTTTTTCAAATATGATAAGGCTGTTGTTTTCATTTCGTTCTAGAAGATAACCTTCTAAGTTTTAAAAGTCAGTGACACATACAGCACAAGATGGGCTCACCACACAAGCATCTTGCATGCCATGGTCCCCTCTGGCCTGACCTTCTCCTTCGTTCCCTCATAGACAATCACCTACACCTCCTGTAAAACTCTGCTCAACCACCATCTTGCCTGGGCTACCTGTCCTCACTTCTCTAAGTAGGAGAGTGAACTTCTTTCTCGGTGTCCTCATTGTGTTTATGCATATGGTTACAGGTTTTTCTTAGCAAATGATAACAATTCCTGTCCCTTATAGACAGACTTTTCATTAAAATTCAATAAAATTTGGAAGCCTACTTTATGACAAGTAGTATGCTAGGTACATAGGTCACAAAGGTAAGCACATATTTTCCCTTGTTTATGGACAAAATAGACATCACATCTTTTTCTTGTATCTCCCACAGTGCCTTCTTTGAATATAATAATAGTAATTGTAAAATGCTGTTCAGTATTGAATAAATGAATTACCAGAAAAAATAAAAATAGCCGAGACTCAAGCCATTTTCAGGGAAAAGTCTGGCAGAAAGTCCTTTTCTGAAAGGATTACTTAGGAAATGTAGTAAGCCTACATTGGCATGGCTTAGCCTATGGAGTTTTTAAATGTTTTGTTCAATGAGTATTTTTATCTCCTCAAGCATAATTATTAGGCATCACAGAGGAGGCAAAACGAAGATTTGCTTTCATCTTCCATTATTTTCATTTAAAAATCACAAAGCATCAGTGGACCTTTCTTTCTATCTTGCTGGTTAGATGCCTCTGTTCCCTGCGGCTATTAGTCCCAAGGATAAAAATGTGAAGTTTCTATAAATGACTTTGTCAATTTTATTTAGAAAACCAAAGTTTCAAACTGACACCAAGTCAGGCAACTGCAAATGTTATTGAACTTCACCCTCATATGTATACCTTCGGGGGAATTTTCTTGCACAAAGAAGAAAAAAGTAGCGGCAGAGAATTGTTTTCCAAAGCACAAAATGATTTCCCTTGCTACCAGTGTCACCTATGTAATGACAAAAATTTCAAAATAGCTATTTGAGTTTTCCATTTTGTTTTCGTTAAATCGGTCCTCAGAAGAGATAAATAGTTTTTCAATATGTTAGATAAACTTATTTTTCTTTATTGTTGAACCTATTGGCTTGTATTACTTAATTTCTGTACAGCCTACCACAATATGCTAAAGCACCTGGGGATCATTAAAATATTGAGGATGATTATATGGAAGCTGATGAATAATATTTTCATCTGCGTTACATAAATAAATTTCATTGTCCTATATTGTGAGCAAGAATAACATGGTCAAAGCTTGAAGAGGTGGCAGGAAAGGAAAGTAATAAAGCAGCAAAAAGTAGAGACTAAAGGGCTTTCAAAGGAAATTGAAATTATAACAGAAATGCAGATATGAGGAAGGTATAGTGTTTCTGAAACAATCGCACATTCTGGAGTCGGAACAAAGTTATTGGAGATTCAAAACGAGTAGTCAAAACAAGCTTAATGACAGAGGAGAAACTTCAAACTGCCTTCTGAAAAATTGTAATGTGTTCATGTCCATTTACAATATTCTCTGTTTGAGTCCGTGGAGATTTTCAATTTGTTTTGAGAGAAAAGCTGAACAAGTAATCTCATAATAAACTTACAATAATATGTCGTCACTTTTTCCAGCTAGGGTTGCCCAACCTCAACCTCCAAGTTTATTTGACTCCTACTCTCACTTGAATCAGAATGGCTTTAATAGACCCTTCCCAACCAACCGTTGTGGAACTATCCATCTAGAATCTGTCGCACTGATTTGACTGTCTTTCAGGTCTATAACTAGGCAATGTTCCTGAGACACCAAATTCGTTTTGTGCCCCAGTTTAGATAACTGGGTCTCTGTCTTCTTTCTTCTACCTCAGTCCCTATTTTTATCATCTAAGAAATTCCCTAATGCTATTAGGACTGCACCTTTGCTTTGTTCCTATCTTGTGACCAGGGAAGAGAGAATGGCCTCTATAATCCAGCCACGTACTGGAGCCCTGCTACTTGCCGAGAGACTAACCCTTGCCTGGTGTCTCGTTATCATTACCATATTACACTGGCTTGTTTTGTCCACCATTCGCTAACATTGAGGGACATCGTAAGAATCAGCCAGCTCTGTAAAATCCACTTCTGTGAGCCCTGGTAAGCTGCTGTGGAGGCTGTCTCTCACCATCCTGCACCGTGAGTTCTTTATGAGGATCCATAAGAAGACTTTCTCTTGGACCGTAGAAACAGGAATCGTATTGCTTTATCTAAATTGCATTATTTTTTTTCTTTATTGGCTTGTTTGTTTTTACTTTTCGGACCTCTGAATTATGTAACTGACCATGTTTTCCACCTTTTGATAGCTGTTAGAAAATTCAGCATCCGCTTCTATCGATTATGCAGAACGACGCAGCCAATATTTTTTTGCAGTCATCTCATCCCTGACTCTCTACCAAGTTATCTCCCCAACGTCCAGAAAGGCTCACCTAATTATTTTTAGCTTGATTTTACCTTGCTGAATTGAGTGTATTTTTCTAAGCTGTTTATGGCTTGGGGCAGGGTAAACATGGGATAAAATGGATAAGTACTACAGCAACACTGCTTCCTGTTCCAGCCTGCGATCACGTGATGCACGTTATTCAGGGATGAATCTCCCCAGCCTCCACCATCCTGATGTTCTGCTCTGACTGCGGATATTCAGAATCCACATGTGGGTCTGTGTCCCTAGTATCTGCCCCGGGATATGGGGTGGAACATTTCTAAGATCGAAGTCCTTTCAGCCTTCTCTGTGTTGCTGAAGATGATTTGTAGAGCAAAGTCGGATAGTCTAATCTTTGGTCTGTGGGCCTTCAGATATAAACAGCTTCTAAAGCCTCTTTCTCACCTTTAACAATCTCATTTTTAAATCTCTTCAAAGAAGGAACTTCCGCGACCTCCTTCAATAATCTATTTCGATGTACAAAGTATTTCAGGTGTAGAAATTCCTATTTCAAAGCCTATTCCTATTTCAAAGCCTTATTGCTTTACAGTAAGTATGCTGTTAAAGCTCAAGGGCGGTAGAGAGAGCATCTATTCGTTCTCTCAAAGGTGGTCATTAACCATAATCTCAGGTGTAAACGTTTTAAGAAGAGTCAGCTCACAATGGAGTACTACGTGGCAATGAGAAAGAATGAAATATGGCCCTTTGTAGCAACGTGGATGGAACTGGAGAGTGTGATGCTAAGTGAAATAAGCCATACAGAGAAAGACAGATACCGTATGTTTTCACTCTTGTGTGGATCCTGAGAAACTTAACAGAAACCCATGGGGGAGGGGAAGAAAAAAAAAAAAAAGAGGTTAGAGTGGGAGAGAGCCAAAGCATAAGAGACTGTTAAAAACTGAGAACAAACTGAGGGTTGATGGGGGGTGGGAGGGAGGGGAGGGTGGGTGATGGGTATTGAAGACGGCATCTTTTGGGATGAGCACTGGGTGTTGTATGGAAACCAATTTGACAATAAATTTCATATATTTAAAAAAAAAAGAGCTAACGTATTGCTTATGCTTTCAATGTGTCATCAAACATCCATTAGCCAATGCATATGGAAGAAACGCAGCAGGGTTAGCCAGCATTATTACTGGTTGTTGTTCTCTTTCATACACTTAAAAATATAAATGTATGTATTCTTCTAAAAAAAAAAAAACCTTCTTCTAAAAAAAAAAAAAAATAAGATGGGAGCTATTATTATCTCTGTAGTGACGATGTGAAAACTGAGGCACAGAGATACTTAGGAATCTTCTTCTGGTCACGACCAGCCTCAGGTGATGGAGCCAGAATCCAAACTCAGGACATTTGGTGCCAGAACCTATCTGTGAACGTTCCACTGCCTCTAAATTCCAAGGCCTATGCAAATGGCCAGATGTCCCCAATCTTTGTAGAAGTCTCGTTTCTTGTTTCTCATCCTCTAGGTAAGCCACATTCCCCTGAAACAACAATATCTCATATAACGCTGCATATTTTATATGAAATTTGAATATTTTGATTTAATGGTGCTATTACAACTCCATAATTTTCTATTGTTTTCAGTGCAAACGGACAGTATTTTAGTTTCAGACTTGTGTGAGCTTGCCCAGACTCAGCTCTTCATAACTGTGATCCTGTTTCAACGGAAAGAGGGAAAAATGAAAACAATTTCCACTTTCTATATATCTGAATTTGAGGATTATCAATAAGTGAACTATATTCATAGTTCACAAGTTAAGAATCTAACTCCGCTTTACATAAAACTGGTCAGAAATCTCACAACTATCAGCTCTCATTGTATACGTTAGGTTGATATAATTATATCGTCATATCGACTACCATCTCACTGCCCTAAATTTCAACTGTCATTTTCCAGCACTGCAAAATCATAGATCTAAGCTCTTATAATACATCGTTGCATTGATTGCACACAAGAACTCTATGACCTAGATAGAATTATTAACCCTGTTTTACAGGTGAGAAAAATCAGGACTCAGAAAAGGTAAGTAACTGGCCTCAGTTGACTCATTTAGTTCTTAGATGGGATCAGAAGGTTTTTTGCCAAGCGTGTCTAACAGGAAAGAGCAAGGTTTTATTATAGTATAAACAGTGTCAACATTATAATTGCTTACAAACATGTAATACTTGTCAGACGCTCAGAGCATGATTGCCCCTTTGCATCAAAGTTTATTGAAAATCCTTTGCAATCTCTTAACCAAACCAAGTTTGCAACCCAAGCAAAGGAAGGATGGTGAAGTATGGCCCACTGGCCACCAGGGGGAGTAAGGCCCAGATCCATCCTGAGTCGTCCTGAATTCAGCAGGCTTTTCCTTGTTTGTATTATTCTGGTGGTATGTGGAGAGACTCTCTCAGAAAAAGCATAGAGTAAATCTAAGGGGTTTTGTAAATCAAAGGTCAACATCTCTTTGAACTACACCTGGTGGTAAATGTATGTCTTTGAGTTATGAAACTTGATCGAGGACTGACAGAATGTGATAAAAAGAAATCAAAGAAATGGAACCTCTACTTCCTCCACACTACTTTTCAGCATTATAAAAATTTGAAAGTGTCTGGGAGAACAGTTAGCCACAAGGGTTTTTAAGGTATTGATTTCTGGGAGACAATTTCTCTTGATGGACAGCCTGCATTTTAATGATGACCACTTCTAAAGGTGAGCTCGCCTGTCTTCATGTCAGGTCATGCAAATTGCATAGAGTAGGATATATATGCCCAGCAAGGCAAAATGTGGATTCAACTTTGTGTATCTTTCTTTCTGGAAGCTCTAGTTGTATATCTAAAATTTACGTGAAAGCTGTTTCCTCGGTGGTATGATGCAACTATTGTCCTGTATATACCTGGGTCAGTGTTGTTCGAATCCATCCGTTGTCATGCAGATTGTCAGCGTGGTCAACAATTATGAAGAGTCGTTGATTGTAAAATAAAATAATAAAGAGAAAAATCAGTAGGAGAGTGCCTGGGGTGAATTTATAATGCATTTAAAGTGTGAAGCTGTCCATTTAACCCTTAACAATATTCATTTTCTTCACAGTGTGCAAACCTTGTCAGTAGTTTGAAAAGCTATGAATTTAAATAACCTTAAGCAGCCTGAGAAATGAATAATTTGATAGGTATATCTGGCAGATGGTTGAAATGTCTAAGTTTTTTTTTTTTCTTTTTCCCTGAGAACATGCTGTAGGGTTTCTGCCAAACTTAGGTTATAAGGAGAGGCAAAAAAATCAAACAATAAACGCTCTGTATTTGCAAACTACCAACACTAAGGTGGCATTTAAGAACACTTGTTAGTCCCTCCTCCCTTTTGATCCTTTAGAGGAAGGGACTGAAAAGCAAGAGCTTTTTTGTTGTTGTTTGGGTTTTTTTCCTAAGATGCATCTCTTCTTTTAGTTTGTCAAAACGAGTATTTAATCTGACCAAGATTAAAATCAATGACTTGCTGGGACCTCTCCAGCTTGTCTTTATTGTTTTGTAAAGTTTAACGCATATTTCAATACTAATGTGGGTACTGACAACTCCACTAACGTACTTTGATTGACATCTCATTGAAGGGACTCTGGTGAGAACCAGAAGACCATCTTTTTCCTTCTGGCTGTTGTTGATGTGTGCGGACAAACTCCTTATCTTGTGTAAATAGCTGAAAAAAATAACTGAAAATAATACCATCGATCCATGTCAACATACCTTTATCAATGTCCACTTAATAGAAGTCACTGTCTTTACCGGATGTGTGGTCTGGATGTAGAGAAGATATCTTTGGTGCTGTATCAGTAAGAATGCCTAGGATTGACTTGACTCACATTCATAAATATGGGTAATATGCCATGAACCAGCAAAGGAATATATACCCTAGACTCCAAAAATAACCCCTAAACTAACAAAAATGGCAATATGATAGCATTTTTTGGAAAACATCAAGGTGGGACAAGACATTTTTAAGTAAGGTTCAAGGCTATGCTAAAAATGATAATATAAAAGGCATTATATTTATAAATATATTTATAATAATATAAAGGCATTAATTTATGAATCCAAACATATGGTTTGTCAGAGCATATGTAAAAACCTGAAATGTTTGAAGATATTGTTGATAGCAGAATTCCAATTTTCCACATGATTACAATTTATTAAATACTTTAGTATGTTGTGATAATAACATAGGTTAAAAATATAAAATATTTTAAAGTACTTAAAATATTTTTTAAAATAATAAAATATTAAAATAATAAAATATTTAAAAATATACTTATATACATGGTTTTATTCAAACCTCATATCCTAACAATAATATAGGTGCATAAAGAGAGAAGGGAAGTCATGCAGTTAATGACAGGAATTAGAATACAGTCTTCTAATTCTTAAATTCAGTGTATTTTACCACACAAAGCTGCAACATATTTATAAAAATTCATGGTAAAAGATTTTCAAGTTTGTAATTGAAATAAGAATCATCTCTCTCAGTTACCTTAAAATTGTACATTGAAGATAAATATATAAATAAGAGGTTGATTTTCAAGTTTCCATGTTTACTTTTATAGTCTTAGTTACCAGTACGTCTTTGGTTTGAGTTTCATGTTTCAAAAAATTCCTTTCTATTGGAATTTCAGTTGTTCTCAATAACCTTCATTCAGCGAGGAAGACAACCATAGTTCCTGACCTGGTAAAGCTCCTGTTCTGTCTGGGGGGAAATACCTTAAAGAACTATTACAAAAGCAATATTTAATTATTCCTGTGCTAAGTACTATGAAATAGAATCACAAAGTGTTATCAGAAGGCATAATAGGGTTTCCTGAAGTGATTAAGGGCAGGGACCCAAAATTGTTTTCCAGGAAGGTAAAAATTCGGCTGAGATTTGAAAAATTGGCTTTAAAAATGTGGCCCACGAGAGGTGCCTGTGTGGCTCAGTGGGTGAAGTGTCTGACTTCGGCTCGGGTCACGATGGGCTCTGTGCTGACAGCTCAGAGCCTGGAGCCTGCTTCAGATTCTCTGTTCTTCCCCCACTCGCGCTCTGTCTCTCTGTCTCTCAAAAATAAATAAATGCTTTGGGGTGCCTGGGTGGCTCAGTCAGTTAAGCGTCTGACTTCGGATCATGTCATGATCTCACATTTCATGGGTTCAAGCCCTGCCATGGGCTCTGTGCTGACAGTTTAGAGCCTGGAGCCTACTTAGATTCTGTGTCTCCCTCTCTTTCTGCACCTCCCCTGCTCACATTCTGTCTCTCTCTCTTTCTCTCTCTCTCTCTCTCAAAAATAAATAAAGCTTAAAAAAATTTTTTTGAAATAATAAATAAATAAATAAATGTCTAAAAATTTTCTTTAAAAATTTGGCTCCAGAAACAGCATATACAAAGTCATGAGGATATTTTGAAAAGGCAGAACATGTTTGAGGACCCTAAGCAAAGCTATAAGCTAGATCCCATGTAATGAAGGCAGGAAAATCAGAAGTTCAGCCTTGTACAGTTGACAGTGACCAGATTATAGAGACCCTTGTAAGGACCGGACAAGTATTTTATTGCTTATAAGAAATGAAGTGTATTATGCAAGGGAATGACATGGTTTAGTTGGGATATAGCTTGGTCCTAGTTTATCATCCTCATCCACCCCTTTGTTTCTGAACTTTTGTTCTAGCCACTAAATCTTAAATATATCATTTATTTTCCTACCCTATTTTCTATTCTATTTCTATTCTTTTTCCTTGCCTAAAATTATCTATTCTTTTTTTTTCAGGTTTTTTTTTTTTTTTTTTATTTTGAGAGAGAGAGAGAGAGCACAAGCAGGGGAGAGGCGGAGAGAGAGGGGAGTCCCAAGCAGGGTCTGTGCTAACAGAGCCCCGACTGGGCTCCAACTCATGAAACTGTGAGATCATGACCTTAGTTGAAACCAAGAGTCGGACATTTAACTGATTGAGCCACACAGGCATCCCTAAAATTATCTTTCTTCTTGTGTATATCTGGATATATAACTATGCCATCTGCTTGGCAAAGGTGTAAGTACTTATTAGTACACTTATATTTTCACACACTGTGGATACACCTCTGACAGGCTGGAAAAAAACTTTTTCCTCCATCCTCTTAGGTTCATTGCCTGGGGCCTTGCAAATAGAACTGACAAAAGACAAATTACCAAGAGAAAAATGGTTATTTCATATGCATATGTCAGGCATCACAGAAATGAAATGAAAACCCCAAAGAGGCTTCAGACCTGGAGGTTTATAATCCATTTTTAACAAAGGACAATACCTTTGTGGAGAAGTGGCAAGAAAAAGGAGAAGGGTTTTGAGCTTCTAGGGGCAGGAAGGCAGCTATTTGGGGGAAACTAATGCAAAATAAAGGTTATTTAGTAAAGTTTGTTTGTGCAAGCCCGCGTTGGTGCGCACTTTCCACTTTTTCATGGCAACAAAACTGCCCCCCCTGGAGAGAGAATTTATGGCCATCTTCATTTCTCAGAAGTTTCTGCTCTAAGATAAGGGAAGCTCTAAGAAGGCTTCTTTCTACAACTGTCGATTCTCAACGGCCTCCAGCTCAAAATAATCCATATATGAAAGTAGTATTGGGAGGGGGGCGGGGGGCAGATCATGGTTCCTTTCACCACTTTGAATTTCTATAACACCCTCTCCAGCTGCACTTTACTCTGGACAGTGAGTCTTTGTAATCACTGAAAATTCTGCAGTTCTCATTAAGAGATACTAGGAAAGTCTCAGAAACACCAAAAAACAAAAAAACACCCAGCAAAAACTTAGAGAATGGATCCAGATGAATGCTGGAACACACAAGCCAAAATTCTATTCAAAATTCTTAACATTAATATTTATTTAAAATTAATAAATAGTACTCAGATACAGAGAATACTGTCTGTAGGCCTAGAACGTTGGAAATTCCTAAAAGATAGAAAGATACAGATCAGATTTCTGAAAGTACCTGTAGCCAAAAACATGCAAGAATATTATAGTTCCGGAAAGGTCTCGGAAATTCTGAAAGGGTTCGGGATAACTTGACAAATAGCACTTAGAACAGCCTAGAAGTTTGGCTTCTCAAGAAGTAAGGCAGGGGGCGCCTGGGTGGCGCAGTCGGTTAAGCGTCCGACTTCAGCCAGGTCACGATCTCGCGGTCCGTGAGTTCGAGCCCCGCGTCAGGCTCTGGGCTGATGGCTCGGAGCCTGGAGCCTGTTATCGATTCTGTGTCTCCCTCTCTCTCTGCCCCTCCCCCGTTCGTGCTCTGTCTCTCTCTGTCCCAAAAATAAATAAAAAACGTTGAAAAAAAAATTAAAAAAAAAAAAAAAAGAAGTAAGGCAGAAGAAGCATTCACCTGTAAGTATGGAAAATTGTATCTTAGAAGCAGGGCAAAGTCCCTCAGAGATGGAAGTCTTTTCCTTATGGAGGCTTTCTGAAAGAATTACTAATGGGTGTACTTGAGCAAAATAAACACTAATTTAATGTAAACTCCTCACAGTGCTACATCACATTAACTACCGCCTACTCATCAATTATAAATTACTCAGTTAACTAATTTAACGATGACTTACAGGTGTTCAGTCAGTACATGGCTTTCATCTTGGATCAAGCATAATGTTTTTGACATAGTGTTGCAAGTAGGATTCCACCAAAGGCCAAATCTTCGCGTGTTCCTAATCATAGAGTAAAAGTCACACCCACCTTTAAATAATTTTTTCCAGATCTTTTTTCTTGATTAAAAAAAAATTTAACATTTATTTATTTTTGAGAGACAGAGACAGAACACAGAGTGGGGGAGGGGCAGAGAGAGAGGGAGACACAGACTCTGAAGCAGGCTCCAGGCTCCAAGCTGTCAGTGCAGAGCCTGACGCTCAGCACGGAACCCTATGCAGGGCTCAAGCCTATGACCCTGGGATCATGACCTGAACAGAAATCAAGAGTCAGATGCTCAACCAACTGAGTCACCCAAGTGACTAGAAAATATTTTTAACTAAATGATAACCAAGGTGCATATAAATCTAGAAGAAAATTATAGTGTTAAATTCATATATTAAAAAAGAGAAAAAGCAGAAAAAATAAGCTAAGTACCCAACTTAATAAGTCATAAATACAAAGAAAATCAAATACAAGAAAGTTAGAATGAAGGAAACAATACAGATAAAAATACTAATAAAAGGAAATAAATATACAATGCACGAGTAAACAAATACAAATGTTGGATATTTGAAAAGCCGAATAAAATGAATATCCTTCTAGGAATACTAATCAACAAAAATAAAGAATAGGCACAGATGACTGATATTAAGAATTTAAAAATGACATCACTAAAAGTGCTGTATCTATTAAAACTAGAAAATATGATATTATGAATAACTGAATCTAGATTTAAAATGTAGATTTTTAAAGATAGGTTCCTAGAAATGAAAATGAACAAAACTGACACCAGAAGATATAGTAAATCTGGACATTCTTACAACAATTAAAGAAATTATGTTTCTTTAATTTGAAATATTTACACACCAAAAGAGTTGAGGCGCAGATGGCTGCTGTAGGAATTTTTATCAGTTTTAAATTGTCAGTCTGAGGGGAAGGAAAAAAAAAAAAGAGGTTAGAGTGGGAGAGAGCCAAAGCATAAGAGACTGTTAAAAACTGAGAACAAACTGAGGGTTGATGGGGGGTGGGAGGGAAGGGAGGGTGGGTGATGGGTACTGAGGAGGGCACCTTTTGGGATGAGCACTGGGTGTTGTATGGAAACCAATTTGACAATAGATTTCATATATTAAAAAAATAAAAAATAAAAATAAAAAAATAAAAATAAAAAATAAATTGTCAGTCTGATAATACCAAAATCTCTGCCATATCTGAGTCCAGTTCCAATGCTTGATAAAACATTTGGTAAAATTGAGTATATTTTTGTGAAAAAGAGGATGCATAAAAATTAAGAATAGAAATAAGTTTCCTTAATATGGGTTAAAACTCTACACAAAGGATCTATATTATATATTATTAAATATACAACATATATTATAACACATATTTAATTGGAAATACTGAACATTTCCTCTTTCCATTAGAGAACAAAACAAAGTATCTAGGAGCACCACCCCTTTTCAATAATTAACTTGAGATGCTGTTAGAATGGTAAGGCAAAGCAAGCAAACAAGCAAGCCAACTAACATGGCATAAGGATTTGAGGAGGAAAAATGAAACTCATTATTTCCAGATGATATGAGTGGATATGGAAAATCCAAAAGAATGGACACACTATTAAAATGAATTATTGAAGTTAATAGGTTTGTTCAACACAATTTATTTTGTGCAGCACTAACAAAAAGTTAGAAACTAACATTTCATAGTAGATGCTTTTACCAAGGCATCAAAATTATCACATATCCAAGAATAAATCCAACAGAAGAATGTAAGACCTATATGTAGAAAATTATAAAACTGATGATGAAAGCTAAAGAGCTAAATAAATGAAGATTATACCACATTCGTCAATGACATACTTTAAGAACTGCAATTCTCAAATTAATCTTAAGATTCTGACTAATCCTAGTTTTTCTTTTGTTTTTCTTTTGTTAAATCAACATGTGTATGGTGAAACATCACAAGACACTTTGAGAGTCTACTAGAGGAGAGTTCAACTGTAGAGATGTTTGCTTGGAGGACCCGCACTCTTCTCTTTTTCCTACAATATGATTCGTTGACTTTCTATGATGGGGGCACTCTAATTGTGAGGTTTCCTTAAGCTTTACATTTTTTTCTGCTATTCAGAATAATCTCTATGCTTTTGTCTTATACAAAGACTGCACTGAGGGTTACAGTTCTTCATTTCTCTTACCTTCCCCAAGCAGTCATTTCCACATTAGTCCTAATAAATGGGGTACCTATTCTACCCATCGTCTATATCTGTCTGTCTCCAAGTTGAAGGAGATGGGTTTGATTTTCCTGGACTTAATGGACTCCCCTTTCCCCATCTGACCATGTCTTTGAAGCATAAAGAATATCTTCACCAAACCCTACAAATATTTCTGTGGATAGTTAGACACTACTTTTTTTTTTTTCTTTTTTTTTTTTTTAACGTTTATTTATTTTTGAGACAGAGAGAGACAGAGCATGAACGGGGAAGGGTCACAGAGAGAGGAAGACACAGGATCTGAAGCAGGCTCCAGGCTCTGAGCTGTCAGCACAGAGCCCGACACGGGGCTCGAACCCACGGACCGTGAGATCATGACCTGAGCTGAAGTCGGACGCTTAACCGACCGAGCCACCCAGGCGCCCCTCTTTTTTTTTTAAAAAACAAAACTTTTCAAAGATTTGGGGACAAAGTTGTGACCTGCTTTCTGTTTGGTAAGTTTGCTATTCTTTGGTGGTTTCTGTTTACTCTAATTTAGACCTCTAGGTCAGAAGGAGTAGAATTTCAGATCTGCTTTCTTGGTATAGTAGTTTACATCCAATAGTGTAAACTTTGAGATGTTAACATTATTTATCAATTATTCCCATGTGCTATTCTTAAGCGCAGACCTAGTAAATGACAGTTGTATAACCAGACCATATTAAACACTGTCATTCAAAATGAATAACAAAAAATATTTTATCTTTGAGTAATTTCGAATCTTACTGTGACTAGTTAAATCTATCCTTCTCCAGTCTTTACAGCATGATGGCGAGGAGAGAGGTAGAGAGGGAAGGAAAAAGACAGAGGTATAAGGTGAACCAAATAGAAGGATGACAAGAGAGAGAAAGAAATAGAGTGGGAAAAAATGGAAGAAGGAAGAGATAAATTGAGAGAAAAAGGGGTCACAGAATCATTTAGACCAGAAAGTATCATTTTATTTTTTTAAGTTTTTTTTTTTTTTAATTTTTTTGAGAGAGCTCATGCTCCGTGCAGAGCCTGATGTGGGATTTGATCTCCCAATTGTGAGATCGTGACCTGAGCCAAAATCAAGAGTCAGATGCTTAATTGAGCCACCCAGGCACTCCAAGAGATACCATTTATTTATATGTATTTTTATGTCAAAAGTCAATATTCAGAGAGAATTATGTTATAATTATTTTAGATGGGAAGGGATTCTTTATTTCATTTCACAACTGAAGAATCAAAGTTTTACTGTGATCACCATGATTTAAAAAGTCATTCTGCTGGCTGGAACTGTGAGGTTGGAAGTGACAGGATGTTTATAGTATTTGCTTGGATCTTACACATGAATTGAGCCCATGTTAAAAAGATAATAATATATGTTCTGCATCATTTAGCAATCAAAAAAAAAAGAAAGAACAAGACTATAAAAATAGCTTTGACATTCTTTTTCCCAATAAAAACCTAGGAGAAAACAATAAAATGCACAAACAAATTTACTTACACGCACATGTGCACACACACACACACACACACACACACACACCAGGTGACCCATCTCTTCAGGAGCAAAAGGCTAATATGAGAAAATGGAAAGAAATGAATTGAAGTGTACTATTATAACAGATTCACTTTTCTCTCTGTATTTCAGCTAGATTATTATTTACAATAGATTGCTGGAGAACCTGAATATCTAATAGTTACATTTCCCAGCACCAAGGCAAAGTATTCTTTCACATTAGTTTCATACTTCAGAACAGTATGCCTTGCATTGAGACCTTGTAAAGCGCAGTGTTACATGTGAAACTTTGATCTCCAAAAAAATATCAGGATCAAAGTTTTCCCTGATTTGGACATAAATCTCAGCTAAAATAAAGTGATAATAGTCTAGTCAAGAAAAAGCAACCTGGTACAAATATCTTTGAATCGGTGTTACTATATACATGGTGGGTACATCACTGAATTAATTAATCATTTCTTTGAACTTTCATATTCTGCCGTCACTAGGTTAGGAATAAATGCCAGTCACTGTTACTCTATTTGACATTCATTTTCAGAACTAATATTTTGTAAGTGGAAAGAGAAGAGTAAAACTTGTGGCTCTGAAAAACACAATGCAGAGAGAGTTCGTGATGTAAAGAAATGCACAGACAGAATTTAACATCTTTACCATTGTTAACTGGAAAATCCTCATCCTTAATAAAGGATTGAATTTGGGGTTGTTATATTTTTGTTGTTGAATTAAACTTGAGTATCAACTGCTCTAATTAATGTAGTTATTAATGTGAAGTCAGGCGGCCTGGGCTTGAATCACAGCTCCTTCAATTACCAGCTACTTGAACTTGAGCCAATTACATGCCCTCTCCAAGCCACAGTTGCTCCATTTGCAAAATGAGGATGTTCATAGTACCCATCATGTAAGATTGTCACAAGCATTCACAAAATAGTAATTGTAAAGTATTTTCCATGGTGATTGCACAACATTCCTGCTTATACTTAATTATTAGATCATAGAAACTTCAGAAGTATTTGTCAATGGCAGAAATTTTGAAGTTTGTTCTGAGGAACTGTGGGAATTCTATAAACTGGCAGCTAAGCAGAGAAGTAGACAGGCCTCAGATTGTCCATCTCCTGGTTCAAACAGGACAGTTATACTCTTAACTTCTTCTATGCTTTTCAGAAAGTTTAAGACATATTCAAAAGCATTAAGAACATTATAATAAACCCCATGTACCCATCTCCTAGGTTTGTATAATTCATATTTCAATAAATTTTACACTGTTTTTCTTCATGAGATTTGGCTTACAAAACATTTCTGATGATAAAAATAAATAAAGAAATTTGAAAATCACCCACATACTGGCTAAATACATTCTAGGGAAAACTAAAATCTTTCTTAGCCATTGCTTGGAGTTCGGGCTCCAAAAAGAATGCTGTATATAAAAACCACTCTAATTCTGAGTCAGTTATGTGCTAAACGTTAGTAGTCTACACTCTTTCTGTCTGGGTAGGTAGTCTACACTCTTTCTGTCTGGGTAACCCAATCTGGTCCCAGCCCCATGGCTTTAAAATCTATTGATAAGCCGGTGACCCTGGATGTTCTTTCTAGCACTGACCTTTCTGAGTGTATGAAATATCCACATGGATATCGAATAAGCATTCATACACAAAATGCACCAATCAGAACTCCTTATTCTCTCAGTCAGGAATATCTCAGTCTTCTCCATCTCAGTAAATGACACTGCCGTTCACCCAGTTCCTCAAACCAAAACTGTAGTGATTATTTCTCTCACTTTTAATACTATTCACATCAGAACTTTGCCGCTAAAAAAGAATACATCCCAATTCTATTCAGTCCTTACATATCCACTGCTACGACCCTAACTGGTCTCCATGCCTGTTCTCTTGCCCTTTTATAATCCATCCTCAATGCAGAAACCTGAGTGATCTTTTAAAAACATAAATCAGATGGCATCATTCCCCTGCTCAAAATCCTCCAAAGGAGTTCTATTGTTCTCTGAATGCAACCCAAACTCATCCCAGGGCCTTGTTATCTCCCCTCCACCTCCTCCTGTGTCACAGTCCTTATTCACTGTGCTCCAAACACATGGCTTTTTGCCATTGTTATGCTGCTCTTCACATGACCACACCAAGCTTGGTCCTTTCTTAATGCCTTTGTGCTTGTGGTTCCCTCAGCCTGGAGCACTTTTCTGTCAGATTTTAAAAGGCTGCCCTCTTCATAGCCTCTTCATATCCTACAGGTCTCTCTCTGCTTAAATAGTTTCACCTCAGAGAGTCCTTTTCTGCTCACCCAATCCTAAGTAGTCTCTCTCAGTCACTATCACAGGACAACCATAATTTACTGTCTTTTTGGCACTTAATCCCCATCTAAAACCATCTTTTCCATTCATTTGTATTATTTTCTGTCTTCTCATTTTCTAGAAAGCAATCTCAGTGAGAGCATGGACTCTGACTTTCCTGTTAAGTAAATTTTTCCTCAGTGTCCAGATATTAGCTGATGTAAATTTGTTGTGATAAATATTAGACAAATTAAAATATCAGTGAATAGTGGAGTTTGGATCGCATCTTTGTAGGTCAAAGGTTTCACCCTAACCATTTCGAAATGAACTTTACTTACTCTTTTTATTTCTCGGAGTCATTTTCCATGTCTTTTCTTTTAAGTTTATTTATTCTGAGAGAGAGAGAGAGCGCGCGCGCGCAAGGGAGGGCTGAGAGAGAGGAAGAGAGAGAATCCCAACAGGCCCTGCACTGTCAGCACAGAACCCAATGTGGGGCTCAATCTCACCTACTGTGAGATCATGACCTGAGCAGAAATCAAGAGTCTGACACTCAAAGGACTGAGCCACTCAGGTGCCCCTCCTCTGTCTTTTAAATGGAGAAACTACTGGGGCACCTGGGTAGCTCAGTTAGTTAAGCATCTGACTTCGGCTAAGGTCATGATCTCATGGTTCGCGAGTTCGAGCCCTGCATCAGGCTCTGTGCTGACAGCTCAGAATCTGGAGCTTGCTTTGGATTCTCTCTCCCTCTCTCTCTGCCCCTCCCCAACTTGTTCTCTCTCTCTCTCTCTCTCTCTTTCTCTCCCTCTCTCAAAAATAAACATTGACAAATTTTAAAAATAAATAAAATAAAGATAAATGGAGAAACTACTAAGACACATTATTGTTGAGTAGACAGCACGCAATAATGTAGAGTTTATTCTCCATTTGCTTCCACCTGAATCCATTCACTACCCTTCTCCACTCTGCTGTTTGCTGCGGTTGGCATCTGTGACACACATCACCTAGATTTATTTTTCCTTTGCTTCTCTTTGAGACCCAACAATGAGTGGAACTTCCTGTTCCTGTTGGCCTCCCATCTTCTTCCTGTTGGGCTATGGTTTCTTTACCAGCTGACTATGGTAACAGCTTCTGTCCTCTCTTGCAAGCCCCAGCTCTTATCAGGCACTGCTGACTCTATTCCTCCCTCTTGCCTTTTCAGGGGTAGTAATGTGTAAGGTTGGAAAAATTTTCCTTCTACCCTTCTAGGTTCTTTGGCTGGTCTAACAACTAAATTGACATAAAACAGACTAACAGGAGAAAAACAAATTTTAATTTTGAACATATGGGAGCCCCATAAAAATATGAGATGCAAAGGCAGTTAGGCAATTGAGGCTTATGTGCTATCTTGAGCTAAGGAAAGAGATAGGGGTCTGGGGTTTGAAAGGAGAGGAATGAATCATAGGAGAATAAGAAGAACAAAATTAGTTGTTTGCCCTACCATACAGCCAGGCCACTCAGACAAAAAGTTTTTTCTGGTAATAACTCACTTTCAGGGCCAGACCCACTATCTAAATTCCTTTAGGTAGTCAAGGGAGAAGTAACGGTTTTTCTTGAGTTGGCTGGGTCTTGATTGACTTCCACTTAAAATAATCTACATGCCAAAGGGGCACACTTTGGGGTGGCATATTCTGCTCCCCTTCGATTAACCTTCCCACTATTGTTAGTGCCTGAATGCATCACTGCCTAAATCTTTATAAATAGTTCTTTCCTAAATTAACTTTAGTTTTTAGATGAGCATTTATTTCCTGTCAGGACCATGATTGACACAGATATCGTATGTGGCATTTTCTTTCTTTTTTTTTTTTTTTAATATATGAAATTTATTGTCAAATTGGTTTCCATACAACACCCAGTGCTCATCCCAAAAGGTGCCCTCCTCAATACCCATCACCCACCCTCCCCTCCCTCCCACCCCCCATCAACCCTCAGTTTGTTCTCAGTTTTTAACAGTCTCTTATGCTTTGGCTCTCTCCCACTCTAACCTCTTTTTTTTTTTTTCCTTCCCCTCCCCCATGGGTTTCTGTTATGTTTCTCAGGATCCACATAAGAGTGAAACCATATGGTATCTGTCTTTCTCTGTATGGCTTATTTCACTTAGCATCACACTCTCCAGTTCCATCCACATTGCTACAAAAGGCCATATTTCATTTTTTCTCATTGCCACGTAGTATTCCATTGTGTATATAAACCACAATTTCTTTATCCATTCATCAGTTGATGGACATTTAGGCTCTTTCCATAATTTGGCTATTGTTGAGAGTGCCGCTATAAACATTGGGGTACAGGTGCCCCTATGCATCAGTACTCCTGTATCCCTTGGATAAATTCC
>NC_064807.1:45845578-46025051 GCF_023721935.1 Panthera uncia
CTGTCTCACATTCAGGTCCTTTATCCATTTTGAGTTTATTTTTGTGAATGGTGTGAGAAAGTGGTCTAGTTTCAACCTTCTGCCCGTTGCTGTCCAGTTCTCCCAGCACCATTCGTTAAAGAGACTGTCTTTTTTCCATTGGATGTTCTTTCCTGCTTTGTCAAAGATGAGTTGGCCATACGTTTGTGGGTCTATTTCTGGGGTTTGTATTCTATTCCATTGGTCTATGTGTCTGTTTTTGTGCCACGTATGTGGCATTTTCTACACTGCCTAACACATACTTTATTTCAATAAATATTTACTGAGTGCTCACTGCATACCAGGCATTAAACAGATGCTCAATCAACACTACTTGTATCTAACATATTTGCATGAGGGTCGTATAAATGTTTTAATTAAATGAGATAGTAAGGTTAAGGCAAAATTAAAATTCAAAATAAAGTACCCCTAATTAAAATATGGGTTAATAAAATACAGCAAACAATTTCTGTTCTGGTGTTTTGCTATTGTTCTTGCTGTCAGTGTTTCTGTTGATTTTATGCACATACTCTGAATTTAGAAAATAGATACATACACATATACATACATACATAGATTGGTTTCTTTGTGCTTGATCCTTATTCATAGCTGCAGCTTATCAAGCTACAGGTATGAGTTTACATATATGCAGTTATATATTCACTGGTATGATCTAAAAATGCAGTACTTAATCCGATGAGGCAAATAAAATAAGTGTTTATTCTGAGCAGAAGTCCCTGGTAATGAGCTACCTGTTGTTGGTGTTCTTACATATCCATGGCAGGCAGGCATTGGGACATTGACTCTCAAGGGCTCTGATTCTGGGATCAGAGTTCTTGGGTTCAGATCCCAGCTTCGCATCTTACCAGCTCCTTGACTTTGGACAAATTACTCAACTTACATAAACTCTCCAAGTCTCAATTTTTTCATTTGTCAAAAGGAGGTGAAAACTAATTGTGCCAGCCTCAAAAGGCTATTGTGATAATAAACTGAAATAATGTGTCAAATACTCCTAGAAAGAGTGCAGTAAAGGTTCATAAAATAGTTGCTACTATTATGATTATCGATGATGATCCTGAGGTTAGGTAAGATACTAAAAGATTCAGGTATGTAAAAGTTGTAGAGTCTCCATATTCCTGATAGCATATGACACCATATGTTTTCCATATCAAACATTCTATGAACTGTTCTGTATTACTATTTTATTTTCCTTGAAGATTACAAGTACACATACACACCTATAAAATATATATTTCAGATTATATATAGGGACTTGATTGACCAAGTATAGTGTTTGCTACCTCTGTAGTAATCCAGTATAATTAACTAAACCCTACAGCCCCCAGTCAAGCCTGTGGATAATCTAGTAGGAAAACAATAATAACATGGAAGTAGGAATGAAGGTAACTGAGTAAGCTTGCCTTCTCAGTGAAATCATCAGGAAACGTGAATAGATCTTTTTTCTATGGTCTTTATCCTTCATCTATAAAGCAAAGGAAGTAAACCAGATATAGTTCTTTCCAAAGCATCATACATGACATACTTGTTTAGGAATGACCTAGGATCTTGGTTTTTAATATACAGATTGCTGGCTCCTACAGCAAAACCTACTGAATCTGAATCTTGGAGAAAGGAGAGGAGGCAAGAGAACTACTTTTTTTAAACAAGGATCTCAATTCTTATCTTCGCTGACGTGCTGAGAACTTCAAGTGCAGAAGATAGTTTAAGGTATCTCCCAATTTCAGTCCTCAGTGAAATATATCCAACTATTACTATTATATTTAGGATATATTCCTGAACTGGGGACTGACCCCATGCATTAATGTGAGAACTGACACTGGTCTAAAGCATACAGACCTTTCTCTCCGTGTTAAAATGATCACCATTTACCTTATCATTTGACTGGAATTTTTACATCACACAATTTTAACATAGAAAAAACATAGCCTTAATGGACTGTGAAGCAGTGAGCCAATCACAAAAGCAACACAAAATTCAATCACAAACACCTGCAACTCATTACAAATTTAGCAGCACAAATGCCAGAGGCTGTAATGGGGCTCAGATAGTCTGTGCAACTCTGCCAATACTCACCTATAATTTGGACTTGACATTTACAAAAAAGACAACATTTACAAAAAGAAAAGGGCAAAGAGTTTTACCAAATAGTCCCACTCTTTCAACTTCCCCCTCCCTGCCAAGGCACTGCAGGAAAAAAAATCAATGCTAAATTACAGGTGCTATTTGTATTCCTTCGTGAGTGCTTATGAAACCAAATTAATTGATGAAGAATAAACCAATATTCACTAAGGCATCTAGAAGTATAATAGTTTTCCCCAGAAAGTAACATTCTCTATAAATGTCTTTGGCATAAAAAAAACTAGGGGTAAAAAAGAAAAAGAAGGAAGGGAGAGGGGAAATAAAAAGAAAAATCAGTTTCGTTTTTAGATTTTCGTCCTAGTTTGCTTTAAGGATTAGGTGTATTCAGTAAATGTAGTCTTACAAATGAAAACTGTCACTTTGCATATATGGATCTTTATGGTTGTCATTGTGTGGAGGGAAAAGAAAACTAAAGTCAGGCATCTGGAGAGTTTAATTCTGGTTATGGATTCGTCCCTAGTTGGGTAACGTTGGAAAAGTTGTTTAACAAGCTACAAGCTACAAGTCTGTTCATTCCATTTCATTTCAACTTTTGAGGACTGCGGACTCTGCCTTGGTATCCTTCTTAGTAGCTTCTGTTTTAATGTAAGGAATCCTCATAAGCTGTGACCTACAGACAGTTAATTTTTCTCTCCGCATTTCCTTCAATGTTCATTCTCTTCACTGTTTTTCATGGCATAAGTCTGAGAAACAGACACTGTCATTAGGAACAGATCCTTTAATGGGCCTACTACTAAGGCACTTACTATCCTAAGGAGAAATAATACCTATACCTTATTCTGGGTGCTTAAAAATCTTAGCATGATTTTCTTTGACCATTCTCTCAGTAAATTTTGGAAAGTGCTTCCCTTCAATGCCATTTGATATAAATTGAAGAAATCAAGCTCATTTCAATACGTATTGAAAGTTGATATGTATTTCAATTTATATTTGAAATACAAATAGGAAAAGAGTCTGTTTGTAAGAAAATCATAATTAATAAAATAGTATAGGGTTAATCTTGGCTCCATGGCCAATCATTCACAAGCATTATTGAAAGTTGTAAAAAGAATCACCATTTGGGTTCTACAAATGGCTGATTTCACAAACGAAGTCACTCTCATTTCTTTTCTCACATATTCCGTAACATTTTTTGGCATTTCTCCATACTTCAACTAACAAATATGCTTTAACTTAACATATAAACACCTTACTTTATCTGCCAAGTATGCTTCTAAGAGCTAAGAGCACCGACCCTCTGTGATTTAGCAGACTCACTCTCGTATTTTAGGTGTCACATCAAAGATCCAAATCTCATCTAGAAGATACTCATACATAAGTCATTTTCTTAGAAGTTCTAAGATTGCCCTTTCATCACCTGAGGCAGTCTGGGGAAGGGTCTTTCTTTGAGAAGGAGAATCTATGCAGTATCTGGATATCAGGATAGCATTTGGTAGTCACGGCAGAAGGGAAGAAAAGGAAATAAAAAGGAAAAGAGATGATCAAAGATGGCTCAAAACTCTACATATGTTTGTCTTAGTCTGCTTGGGCTGCCATAACAAAATACTGTGGAGAGTGTGGCTTAAACAACAAAAATTTCTTTTCTCACAGTTTTTGAGACTGGGAGTCTGAGATCAGGATGCTAGCTAGCATGGTCAAGTTCTGTTGACAGCTCTCTTCCTGACCTGCAGACAGCCACTTTCTCTCTGCATCCTCCTGTGGCACAGATAGGGACAGAGAGGGAGAGAATGAGAGAGAGAAAGGTCTATTTTTTTTTCTTGTTAGCCATAGTCTTATCAGATTAGGGTCCCTACTTTATGACCTAATTTAACATTAATTACCTCCTAAAGACCGTATTTCCAGATACACTGGGGATTAGGGCTTCAACCTATGAATTTGTGGGAAACACAATTCAGTTCATAGTAGTATCTTCAAGTAACAAGGAAGGGAAATACCCACATGTATTAGATTAAAGCAACAGTTTACCGTGATAGTGTGATTTTTAGAGAGAGAGGGAGAGGGAGAGAGAGAGTGTGTGTACATGAGTGGGGGAGAGGGGAAGAGGGAGAGAGAAAGAGAATATTAAGCAGGTGCACCCTCAGCATGGAGCCCGACACAGGGCTTAATCCCATGACCCTGAGATCATGACCTAAGCCAAAATCAAGAGTTGGACACTCAACCGACTGAGCCACCCAGGTGCCCCAGTGACAGTGTGACTTTTAATAAGAAATATATATTTGGTCTTCATCCACTTTTCCTTGCACAGAGCTCCCAAAACCCTTGGATATACTAAGGTAATTTTGTTATATTAAAGATTTTTGGAAAGCCCTAAAGTTGGGCACTGGTTGCCAGAAAACTAACTATGTGATTGGAGGGTTGTAATTTCTAGTCCCACCATCCTGACCTACAGAGGGAAGATGGGCTGGAGATTGAGTTCAACTGTCAATGGTCAACAATTTGATAAAAAATGACTATGTGAAGAAACTTCCATAAGACCCCCCAAAAGGACTAGGTTAGAAGAGCTTCTGTGTCAGCAAATATGCTGAGAGTGGGGAGAGTGGCACCCTTAGAGAGAGCATGGAAGCCCTGCGCTCTTTCCTCATACCCTGCTCTGTGTCCCTCTTCCATCTGACTATTCCTGAGATATATGTTTTTATAATTACACAGTGATCCAGGAAGTAAAACGTTTCTGAATACTGTGAAGCGCTCTGGTAGATTAATTGAACCCGGGGGGGGGGGGGGTGTTGGAACCTTCCATCTGGAGCTGGCCGATCAGAAGTACAAGTGATAATCTGGGCTTGCCACTAGTGTTTAAAATGTTTAGGGGGTTCAGTGGGGAAGGAGACAGTCTTGTGGGATTGAGCCCTTAACTTATGGTATCTTATGCTATCGCCAGGTAAACCAAGTCACAATTGAGTTGAATTGCGAGAATTGCCTGTTGGTGTTGGAAACACCCTCCCCACTCGTTGGAATTTGTGACTCGAATCTTTACTTACAAACAATATATCTTAATGTTTTATATACATTTATACATTCATAGAAAATGGCTAGAAGAAAATGCTCAACATATTTATGATGGTCGCTTTTGGGTGATTGGATTATGAGTGATATCCAATTAGCTAGTTTTTATCTACATAATTTCTTCTAATTAGGAAAAATATTATTAACAACCATTATGAGAGTGAACCGACATCCTCTGCAAAATAATCTGCTAATTTCTACAGTGATTTATAACTCCCTAACTCAGATCACTGTAAGTGAAACTATTTCTCTGTTCCAATGAACTCTCAACCTCAAAATGCTTTTGGGAGTTCTCCTGGAGTGTAAATTATGAGATTATTCCTAACCTTGTCAGGTTCTGGTGACATACTGCCTACTATAATATAATAGAAGCAATTCATAAAATATTCTTTCACCTGAACCCGTTTCAAGTTCTGTGGCTGTGCAGCTGCCACCGTTCTTATTCTTTACAGAATGTTTACTACAAGGGATCCTTTATGGGACAGACAGGTAGTTAAGAGCTGATTTTACTTGCTAATTCTCAACACTGGTACTCTGGCTTTAAGGTGACATTAGAGGAATGCAAAAGAGATGTTTGATAAAAGTGTGTGCTCACGTTGGTGCTCAGCAAGTGCTTTAAAGGCGCGGCAACTCCTATTGAGGCAGTGGTTCTTTGGAACCACCGACCAGCCTGGGGCAGACAGAAACCATAGCTTAATTAAGACCTGTTCCAAAAGCCTCATCAAGGAACTCTTGGAGAGTGAAAGGATGCAGCACCCCTGAAATCCTCACAGGCAGCAGGAATAGTAAGCAATGTTCCGGCCTCGCTCTTCCTTAGGGTTGCACACAACGTGACCTTGCTTAAGCAGCTCAGTGCAGGTGAGACATCTTCCATTAAACAAGGAAGTCAGGACTTTGCTACAGGAAGGTCATTCCAATGTAAAGAGTGCTGTGCTCAACCAAAAGTGGGGGCAGCTGGAGGCAGGCATGGGGCCGGGGCAGAAAGAAGCAGGGAAGGGCTCTTATACACACCATGCCAAACACAAATCTCCACATATGAAATATGCAGTTCATTCTGCAGCTGATGAACCCGTCTGGTGGCATCCCAGCTTGCTTCATGAGGGACATCTGGACCGATGTGCACTCTTTTTAATACTAACATCTGCGTTGGTCACCATGATATTAAAAGATTGGGAAGCAATGAGTTAACCAAATAGCATTTTGCCATCGTCTAAATTCAACCCAGTTATGAGAATTTAAAGCAAAGGAAGAAGACTTAAGATATTTGGTAGTAAAGTAAAAATCAGTAAATATGTAAAGTCAGTGTCTCTGCCCATTTAGCTGCCTCGTTGACTAACAGTCTAATTGTGGATGGCTTAAAACTTAACTCATTTGGTATTTCCTTTGCTGCTGAGCAGAAGTCGGGGCACATGGTTCTCTAAGATGCTCTGCTTAGTGGCATTTCCAGCAGCACACTCTTCAGGCTGGTCGCTTACCCCATCACTGGGCTAAGAGACCTCAAAGAGTGTTTATTTCACATAGCCCTAATCAGGTGCATGTACCGGACCCTGTAATCTCTTCAGGGAAGCCTGAAAACAGGTATTGCATTCTTGGACACAATACCCTCTGAGTGAGAGCTGGTGTCAGAGGCAAAGCAAAACTCTAGATGCGGTATGCAGGAGGTGACCAATGTCTTTACCTACTCATGTAGTATTAGGAGGACCTCTCATTTTCTTGATTCAAAAATCGGACTTAATATTTGCCTTCGCAAAGGGTCTGGTGATCAGAGGGAGGGCATGTCTGAATGACACCATCAGGTTCATTTTTGAAACATAACGTGCTATAGACAGTGCTGGTAATGGAGGTGCCCACGGTGGAGAATTCTTCCATGGGTTGGCTGACTTTCTCTATAAGAACCTGAGCACTCATCAGTACATTCAATTTTATGATCAATGTGTTTTTCTTTTAAAAAATCCAAACTCTATTTCTGTTTAGTCTATTAGTTTCCATTTCTACTATGCTTCGGTTTTTCTCCTTAGATTCAATTCCCTTGGACAGCCATAAGGGCCCCAGAGAAAATGCTTTATTGCTCTTTGAGATTTATTTCTTCATAAATGATAAACTTATCTTTTACTGCCTTTCTTGGTGTTGAAAAGAAAAGATAACAGAAACATCTAGAGATCTCAAAATCTTCCTCAGTTGTATTTGCTTTCCTCCCCGCTCTGACCCACAGCATCCTTTTAAATTTTAAATCTGATAAAAGAAAGGAAGCAAACATCAAAGATCCTAAGGCTTTATTTTCAGTCTCCACAGAAGTGGAAGTATGGGATTGTGGTTGAGAACTTGTGTTCAAGAGTTAAAAAAAACAAAAAAACAAAAAAACCACCAGGATTCAAATCCCAGCTGCACTGTGTAACCTTGAACACAATATTTAACCTCAATTTCTCTGTTTCTCAAATAATATAACAGGCCTCCAAGTGCTGTGTGAGGGCAAAATAACAGGAAAAGTACCAGGCATATAGTGATTACACAATAAATCACATTACTGTTATCTATAAAAATTGACTGTGACATAGTAATTATGATTCCCAATTTACTATTGAAAAAGAAAGACTCAAAGCTTTAAATACCGTGTCAGAGTTCATATGGTTGGGGAATCACAATTCATATCTTTTTTAGCTCCAAAGTATATCTTCCATTCATATGCGATTGTAGATATTTAGGTTCTTTTATTTGTAAATTCCAATCAACTAGGCCATCAACCTCTGGGAAGGAATTAAAAACAAACAAACAAAAAACCCACTGGTTACTCTTGGTCTTTCAGAGAACACATATTAATAGTTAATGAAATCCAACCAGAATGGCCTGCTTCAACCTTTTCATCTTCAAATCCATCTGGCTGATGTGCAACAAGAAGAAATAACCAGGATGCTTCTTCACTAACTGAATTTGTTTGTTTGTTTGTCTCTTTCTCCCCTACTAGGTCTGCATTAACATTTTCTTTCTTTTATGAAAAAAATATTCAAATGCAAAGAGGAAGCAAAACACTTAATCCACTCTAGTGGGTCTGTCAGACATATGGCCTGTGGAGTAATTTAATCCAGCCCACCATGGAATCTGAAAATTGCTTCTTCCATCCCCTGCTGTACCCAAATCTGAATGTGGGAAGAACACTCTCAAAAACAAGAGCTCCTGAGTGCTGTTTCTAAGGGGCAAAGCCACAGAGGTGTACAACAGTGGGGGTTCGTGAATTCAATTTACTCATATTCAGAGCAGAAGAGAAATGACTGTAGTTTCATTGTCTCTTATAAAACTCTGGGTTGGAATAGAAAGAGAACTCAAAGCTTCTGATTCATTTAAAGAAATACAGAGCCAGATTGGAACCAGGAGCAGAAGGGGAATTTCTCGAAATTTAGATAGCACCCATTGATAAATTAATCTCTTGCTGACACAAAACTAACATTGTTACCTCGTCAATAATGATGGTCCTTTGTACAAACCATCTTAGCGTGCGCGCGCGCGCGCGCACGCACGCACGCGCACACACACACACACACACGCTTTAAGAGCTGCTGCTGATTTATATTTCCAGATCCTTTAAGAAAAAATAATATGTAAGTTTGCTTCAACCTCTTTTAAAAGGTTCTTGGATATTCTTTGAGTACACATGATTAAAATATTTAATGATTCTTCTTTGTAAAAATAAAAGGCTATCTCTAAGAGTTAAACGCCCTGTAGTAGTCTCATTAATTTGTTCCCTCTTAATCCCTACTCCGATCTATTTTACTTTAATATTTTCTCTTTCTTGGATTATTTAGTGGGCTTTTATTATCCATAGGGCTGGAGCATGTCCAAACATGAACATGACAATTATATTAAATTAATCCATTGGTCAAGAAATGTAATTCTTAATAAAATATAAAGGCATGTTCAGGAAACACAATTTGGTAGAGATATTTTCAAAGATTAAAATATTTTTCTTCCAGCAAATAATCATCATCATACCCCAGAACACTGAAAACACACAGAAGAGGGCATAAAAGCCTCCTTTAACTAAAGGCCATCGCTGCATCTGGAGGGAAAGAATCTGTTTCTGTCCCTTGGGATTGTCTCTTCACCCAGCTGTCCATTCAGTCAGTCGACTTACCAAATAATTCTGAATATTTTTACATCAGTAGAGCCTGTGCCATAGGCAAAGATGAAAAGACTATGTCTCAGGGGTGCCTGGCTGGCTCAGTTAGTGGAGAATGTAACTCTTGATCTTGGGGTTGTGAGTTCGAGCCCCATGCTGGGTGTAGAGATAATTTGAATATAAAGGTTTTGTTGTTGTTGTTGTTTTTTAAAGACTAAGTCTCTGTAGGCTAGTTTAATGGATTAGTCATCTCTTATTTGCTGTCAAAACCTAGCAAAGTCACCTAAACACCAGTTCTGGCATTACCGAATGAGGATACAACTACTTTAGCCTTACTGAGAGGATTACAAGAGATTAGCCATGTAAAAGTGACTAATTGGTGATGATTTCACTCCAGACTTTTGATAGTGTTAATAAATTATTATTCCTGTCTTTGTTAATCTTACCATGATCAGCAAGGGCCTGCTCACTGAGAAAATATGCTCTAAGGGACGTTACTGGACAAAATTAGAATACAGACAGTAAATTAGATAAAGTTGTTGGATCAATGTTACATTTATTGAAGATGGGAATTATACTATTGGTAGGTAAGATAAAATGCTTATTCCTAGGAAATGCACGCTGAATTATCTAAGGTAAAGGACCATAACGTAAACAATTGACCCTCAAATGTTTCAAGAAAAAATATACACAATGTATATGTACGTATAATTACACACATACATACACACACATGGGGGGCATGTGGCAAGCAAATGGGGCAATGTATTAACAACAGGTAAATCTGGGCAAAGGGTATATGAATTTTTTGATAGCATTCTTGTAACTTTCCTGTAAATTTGAAATTAAAACTAACAAATAACAATTAAGATAATTATAGTACTAGAGACAAACAATGTAAATACAGCTAGATTTCAGTCGTGCTATAACTGAGGGGTGTGGGAGAGAGTTAGGGCATGCTTGGAATGTGAGGAAGCACATACAGAGAATCTAAATTCATCCTGGGGAAATAGGACTGATATAGAAGGTGGAGGTACAGGTAGAGGTATAGAAGAAGGTTTCCCGTGGGGCTCATAAAGATGTATATCGAAAAATGTTAGATACAATTTTTTAAATGTTTATTTATTTTTTGAGAGACTAAGCACAAGCAGGGAAGAGGCAGAGAAAGAGAGAGGGAGACACAGAATCTGAAGCAGGGTCCAGGCTTTGAGCCATCAGCACAGAGCCCAGCACGGGGCTCAGACTCATGAACCGTGAGATCACGACCTGAGCTGAAGTCAGATGCTTAACCGATTGTGCCACCCAGGTGCCCCAGATACAATTTTTCTAATGAGCAGAAAGAAAATTTTAGACACTCATTATTCCCCAACAGGTGGTACAGGGAAATGTAATATGTTAAAAAATATTTAGCTGAGCTCATGACTGAAAAATCAACCTACAATGGACCGTGGGAAGTGCTGTGCTATTTCTCTAACCTATTTTTCTGCAGAACAATAGTCTGGTAATGTTCCTAGGGGGAAAAAAATGTTAACGATCAAGTTTGGAAAATGCTGCACAGCAGAGTCTGGTCTCAGAGATTCACGATGCATATTGGCATATTATAGGCTCTAAGAACTTCAGAGATGAAAACTCGGATGATATTCCAAACATTTAATAAGGAGTCTGGTGCCATTTTGCGGCGTCATGGGTTGTGCTCTCTGATGTAGATACTGAGATGGTATTTGGGGGCTAGGGGAAGTGTCCTACCCTACCTCAGTCACTGGAAGAGGAAGACCCAGAAGGCAGCTCTCTGCAGCCAAGGCTCACCGTGAAGGAACTGAGAGCAAGATGCAGTCTGATGACTGCATGCTCTCTGCCCTTCCCGTAGCTGAGGGACAAGCCCTTTCCTGAACAGAACGTATCTCCATGTTGATCACATTGGGTCACACCAGTTTCCATCCTGCATAATACGCTTTAGGAAATAATGCTCTAAACTTTTAAGACTAAACAAGTTATTTCTCAAGCCAAATATTAATTAAACTGTTAGAGAGAGAACACTGAAGTATATGACTACTGCTCTCAAATGTAACTTTTCTTTTATTCTTCTGTGTCTGTCCTGAGGCTATGTTCCTGGTGATAGAATATGTTAAAGAGTACATTTGCAGGGGCATCCAGGTGGCTCAGTTGGTTGAGTGTCCGACTTCAGCTCAAGTCATAATCTCATGGTTCATGAGTTCGAGCCCCATATTGGGCTTGCTGCTGTAGGCCTATCAGTACAGAGCCCGCTTTGGATCCTCTGTCTCCCTCTCTCGGTCCTTCCCCTGCTTGCCCTCTCCCAAAAATAAATACTTTTTTTTTAAAAATTTGCTTGTCATAGCATTTACACAGCATCATAGAAGTAGACAGTTAATACTTTTGATGATAATACCTCTTTTCTCTTAATGTGTTCTTTAAACGAAACCTTAGATGTTTAATATCATGATACCTACTTTGCTCCTAAATACCTTATGGTTTAGAATGAACCATAGGGTCACAGTTAAGTATAATAATCAAAAAAGCACTAGAATTGGTGACAGAGACCTACCCAGATAGCAGATACCCATAGTAACCACCTATAAAATGTAAGCAAATTCAACTCCTCTCTCCTTTCTCTATGATAATTGTCAAGTCACTATATGTGAAAACATTTTGCAAGTGGCAAAGCACTCTAAAATGCAGGGGATTTGCTTTGTTATTACTATCATTATCAACCTCATCAAACCTGGAAGTATTATCATTGCATAAATAATGAAAAAAAATCACACAGGAAAGATACAGAAGAATTTCGCCTTTGTTTATTCATACATTAGTTCATTCAACAAATACTCTTTTTTTTAGCATTTGTGATGGATCAGGCTATGTTTTCAGTGCTTATACCAAAAGATGAATGCCTTATTGAACCAAAAAAAAGACATCAACAATAAAAGGTTTAATAAACTGTGTATGTAATTTGTTGTTGTTGGAAGGACTGTGACTTCAGGCACAGCCACCTATTAATTAAGACTGATTATGAGTCTTACAAATCTGTGCTAGAGTACAAGCAAGGGAAAAAGAATTCCCCGTTGTTCATCATTTACCATTTGGGTCCTGTACTCTTATCTCTATCAGGGCACACGCAGTGGCTCCTTTGAAAACTACTTGGCAGTCAATTCACTGTGTGTCCCCTCAAAGAAACTGAAGGCCAAAAACACAAGATGTGTCCTAATGTCAGGTCATCAAGACAATAAAAGTGGACCACAAGAGAGCCCTGCTCGATCTCTGTGAGAAAGTGTTTTCCTCAATCTCTGCCGTTATCAGTAGACAGGATTGGGGGGCAGATGGCAGAGAAAGGAAGGAAGGCAAGTCATATTCTTTTTTTTTTTTAATTATAGCCCTGTTAAAAACTTCCCAGGTCTTTTAAACATATGAATCATGTATTCCACTCATCTAAAATATTCTATCTATTCTGACACTGTTATATAACACAGAATGAATTAGTAACACTTTGGTGTATCTCAAACTCCTATCATCATCTCTTGGAGCACAGAGAAGTGAGAGAAAGACAAGAGGGAGAAATAGGAAGAGAGGGAGGGAGGGAGAAAGAGAAAATGAATTTAGTGTGTTTCATTTCATTGACAGGAGATTTTATAAATTATTGGACAAAGATATTAAGACGAAATTTAAACCAAATAAATTATTTAATAAACAGATGCCAAGTGGAAATGCATAATTTATTGCTGATATGCATAAGCTGGTTTCAGGATTCCAAGGTTTTTCCTTGTTTGCTAGACTAAAATATTCCCACACATAACCTTTGCATCATTTGAGGGAAAAGCACAGAAGTAGTTGCATTCAATCAGTGTTCTCTTTAGTTTGGCAATTATTTATATAATGTACACATTTTCTTATATGTTGTGAGGGATGAATAATTATTAAAGACACAGAAATTTGAAGAACAATACATAAACACCAAAAATTGTTTCCAGATTCATCTCTTTCACCAAATGTCTTATAATGCTCCTCTTGCCCAATGAACTAATTTGGGCCACATCTTCACAATTCTGGGGCCAGAAAGGCCCTTCCCCACTTCCCAGCCCTGTAAACTGTTCCTTCAAGGCACCGGCTAAGGGCATGTTTCCCACCTCCCCAGCTGCTGAGTTGATCCATTTACTGCATTTCATTTATTTACTCAATAAAAATGTGTTATAAAATATATCCTGGACCAGTAATTATTGGTTTAGATAAAAGTGTCAGCCAGTAGGATGTAAGTTTCTTGGCCTCAGGGAAGATGTCTTGTTCTTCTCAAGAAATGAATAAGGTATTATTATGTTCAAAATGGGGAGAAATGGAGTGAAGGAAGTTATGAGCTTACAAATATATGCAAAAAAGTGCAGAACAGAGATTCTTAAACGTTAGTGTCTGCCCCTCTGGGCCTCGGCTTCCTCATCTCTAAAAGTATAATGATAGAATGTCCCTCATAACATTTTATGAGGTGGAAGTGAGTTAATGCATAAGAAATTAATTCAAAACGTGGTGTGGAACTAGCTGAAGAGTTAAAACTTGAAAGGGAACGGTACTAACGCATGGTAAGCACTCAAAAAGTGTAACAGTGGTGATAATAATAAGATGGTGATAATAGGGATATCTGTAAGGCTCCTTGATAAAGTAGTCTGATAGCAAATTAGTTGCGTGAGTGGATGTCGAAAGAATGTAAGTTTTGTTTCTATTCACAAGCTAGCTATAGACCTTGGGTAAAATATTACACCTGCTGAATCTCAGGATCCCCATCTGTAAATGAAGGGTACAAAGGAGACCGTTTTGCTAAAAGTGTCCTGCCACCTCTCAGCCACCCCTTTTAACTACCTACACAGAGATTTCTTGTATTGAATTTAGTCCTTTTTAAGGTAGAATCCTGATCATAAGGAGTTTTAAAATCGATATTATTTAAGGCAGAGTTAGGATAAATAACTTAATATGGAAGCCAATGGTGTAACAAAACAGGAGCAGTGAGAGGAATGGCTTACGTGGTTGGTAAGTTATCCCTCCACCAGCAGGGGAAAAATGGTAATTATCTGCTAATAATAGAAAATGTTAGTACAACTGTCATTACTAGGGCCTGAACTGCTACTTTGTTAAATGAAGTGAGATCAGCAAGCCGACCTCAACATTTTCTTCCTGTAGGTTGTCAAATGCCCCATTACAGGAGGAAATGTATTTCCTGGTAACTATATTAGAGTGAGAGGAATTCCAGATAATTATGATGATCTCCATAGAATCAATCAATTGCTTTACTTCATTTCTCTCTTTCTCTGGCTCTGTTCTTCCTTGTCTCTTTGAGGGCAATAAAACCTGAAGACGGGATTTTAGCATTCAGAGTACATGCCTGCAACTTCCCATGTGGTCAAGTACTGCTCCTTCTTCACATCCGTTTTTTTCCTCCTTTCCACAAAAGTTGTCAACTTCTACTCGTCCTCTGCTTCTTTCTCCGCTTCCAGTAGCTAATCAGTGTTCAGGACCTGACCATCCTTCTTTTTGATGGCTCACATCCACCCACCCCATTTTTGCTACTGTAGCCGCTGGCCTTCAGCTCCGGTGGCTAAGATACCACGTGTGGTTTTCTAGTCTGGTCTCAGTTCGGTTCAACTCAGTAATAAGCATTTGTTGACAACCTAAACCAGCCTGCGTGTTGGCCAATAGGAGTTAACTGAGAGATGGCAACAATTCAAGTCCACTGCGTTTCCACCAGGATTACTCAGTTATTAAATTTTGAGAAGGACCTTTAGAAATAGTCTAGTCCAGCCTATTCCAACAGTTCTGTGCAATGATGGAAACATTCTCTACGTGTGGCTCCTGAGCGCTTGAAATGTGCCTAATACCATTCATGAAATGAATGTTTAATTTCTATTTAATTTAATTAGCTTAAGTTTTTTTTTAATGTTTATTTATTTTTGACAGAGAGAGACAGAGCATGAGCGGGGGAGGGGCAGAGAGAGAGGGAGACACAGAATCGGAAGCAGTCTCTGAGCTGTCAGCCCAGAGCCCGACGCAGGGCTCGAACTCACAGACCATGAGATCATGACCTGAGCTGAAGTCAGACACTCAATGGACTGAGACACCCTGCCGCCCCAGTTTTATTTAATTTAATTAGTTTTAATTTTAAATATTTATTTGTTTTGAGAGAGAGAGGACGAAAAAGGGACGGGGAGAGAGGGCAGGGGAGGGGCAAAAAGAGGAAGAGAGAGAGCATCCCAAGCAGGCTTAGCGCCGTCAGCGCAGAGCCTGCCACGAGATGGGATCCCACAAACCATGAGATCGTGACCTGAAGCAAAATCGAGAGTCAGATTCTTAACCGACTGAGCCACTCAGGTGCCCTAATTAGTTTTCATTTTCATGTCAACAGCCATATGTAGCTAGTGGCTACCGTAAAATGGATTTTACACATGAGGCAACAGACCTACAGAAGTGAAAGTTACTAACCTAAGATCACATAGCTAATCTAAGCCCTCTTTTTCTTTCAAAACCCACCATCACCACAATAGCAATTTCTAACTTGCAAATATATCCACTCTCTGAAAACTTCTCACCATTTTCACCGTTACCCTCCTCCCCCAAAGCCATTGCCTTCTCCCTCTGCTTCCACCCTTGCGTACAAGGATGACATACAAGACCTTACACCAACTGGCTCCTACTACTTTCTGACATCATTTTACCAATCTCACACTCGGTACCACTTCGCTCCAGCCACACCTGGCTCCTCGTTACTCTTCCGACACTCCGGACACACTACCCGGGGCTTTAGACTTGCGGTGCCCTCCATCTCTAGACCTCTTACCCTGGTATCTGCGTGGTACATTTTCCCCCTCCTTTCTTCTCAGAGAAATTATATACAGTTGTGACCACTTATCTGTGAACCATTCGGAATACAAGTTTTGTGAAAGAAATCGGCTGAATCTTAAACAAGAAGGAAAGAGGGTCGCCTGAGAAAAATTGAAATGCCAAGGTATGCCTCAGCATGAGGTCTGAATTGATACTATTCATTACAGGATAAAAGCTTAAGGCAAAAACTGGTCTGGAACCAGTAAAGACACTTAGGGTCTGAAAGGAAAACTTGGGAAATGGCTTATAGGGATTCCTTGATTTTGAAATTACAAGTGTAAGGACTCCCCACTCCCCCCAAAATAATAATAATTTTTGCTAAAGGTGAGTTCAGTCAGAATTTCCAGAAGTACCCGAGGAAAGAAAGAGTCCTGAAGGACAGTGAGTCAGTGTAACTAGTGGAAGGATTCATATCCAAGAACCGGTGATAACAGAAAAATCTGTGAGTCTGTCCAATGTTGCATTCCATTAGCAAACATGCCGACAACTCCAAATCTCCAAATGCAGAGCAGTCCTCAAGACTGGAGACTGAAGGCAGAATTGATGTTATAACTGGAGTCCAAAGGCAACCTGGAGACAGAGTTCCCAGAGGAACCTGACCTTTACTCTTAAGGTTTTTAACTGTTTGAAAAAGGTCCATCCACATTATGGAGGGTAATCCTCCTTCCTCAAAGTCTGATGGTTTAAATTTTAATTGTATCCCCAAAAATGCCTTCACTGAAACATCTAGGCTGGTGTTTGACCAAATACCTGGGTACGATGGTCTAGCCAACTTGACACATAATAGTAATCATCTCAAACCCCAAAGTGTTGTCCTAAAGCAAGCAGCAAGCAGTCCAGGTTGCAATGTCTTACGATTTTAGCAATTTTGTTGGAGTGTACAGTCTTAGAAATATTGTAACATTTCACCTGAAATTTCTATGTGCTTAGTTAGAGAAAACACAAGACGGCTCATTGGGTTATAAATGTGTGTATCTCTTTAGCCTATAGTGATTGCTTCTTTTTGAAAAGTTGCATCATTTGGTCCCTAATTTGTTCGCATGACCATCCTCACTCACTGACTGAAGCAGAGTGACATTTAAAAAAGAGATTGAAATAAATGATATTTTGGAATATTACTATAGTATTTGTAAGATCTACACCCCTACGTTCTACCCTTATAAGAAGATAAATCATAGGAAGGGGTGACAATCCTGCCTATGTTGTACATTGCCTCATTCTCTCTCTCCTTCCATCACCAAAACAATCCACAAACATAATAAACAGCACCTTTTTCTAAGAAAGATAGAATAAAAATACTTCAGGACTTCTTCGGAATTTCTATTTTAAAGTTTTTATTTTTGTGCGTGTGAACACTTAGAATCTTGATATTTATATTGTTACCAAGTGGGATATAAACGCACCTGGCTCTTTCTATGCCTCAGAATACCCCATGTTCAGCTTTCATGTCAAAAAGCATTAGCACTTATACTGCATAAATAATAAAATAGATGTAGAGACTCAATATTTTATGATAACCTAAGACACTCACCAAAAAAAGCTATTTTGAGCTCCCTCAAGCCAACCAAAGACCTCTATTTAGATGCAGAAAATACAAGAGATGAGAGGAGATTTTCCCTGTCAAAAATAATTATTCTATTTAATAATATGTTTTGAGCGACGACTACATTAGGCATCATCATACGAGACACTCATAATAAAGAGTGAGAACAGAAGGGGAAGTTTCAGTCAATGCCATCATGGAGATTTTCGTCAAATAAACCACCTTTACTAAGGAAAATAAAGAAACTAGAGCAGGTCCTCAAGATGCAAGAAATACAACTAATCATGCAGACAATTCTTTTTACCCCAAGCAATTCTGACTCCGGGAATAAAGGTAAGAGAACGTAGGCAGGTTTCATACTTGCTTTGTTCCTGAAGCTAGATGTTCAGCTCAAAGCATCCCAGTTGTGTCTGAACATTTGGCTTCCCTAACAAGACACAGGCACCAGAAAGCCCCTTCTGGAGAATTAATTGTCAGCCTGCCCAGACATTTTTTCCTGCCCCAGTAGGAATCCTCCTGGTTGAGATCGCATGTTTTGTCTGTACCAGGATCTGCATGATCATTACCTCATGTGTGCTCTGCGTGCCGTCCACTAGATGTTTAGTGTCTGTGAATGTCCTCCATCCGGAATCTTGCTTACTTTTGTTCTCATCTGCTTGCCTGGCTTTTAGCTCCCTCGTGCTCTGGTGTGTGATATTTTGGACATGGTGGCCTACATCTGTCAGCTTTGTTTCAGCTCACTGCTCCTTCCTAAACTATCTGAACTGCTTAAAGGTCTTTCTGACAAGGCACCAAGCCTAGAGTAACAAATCTGGAATATCTACACATATTTCTAGGCCAAGTTTCCAGCTTTGTCACTAGACTCTACCAATATGTGATAGTACTGACACCAGGGGTCTGAATTCAGATGTGAAGTGTGCTAATAATTTACTGTAACACTATAAGTAAAGTACTTTTTCTCCTACACGTTCTGTATAGGTTATCATTAGAATGCATAGACACGTTGCCATAGTATATGGAAAAAGTGCAATGTAATCAATGATTTGTAAACCTAGATGCATTTATATAACAGGAGAAAAAAGAGAATAATACGGTGTTTCATTATCGTGGATATATTCTAGGTGCCACTTAGTGATACAGCGAAAGATAATATGATCCCTGACCTTTAGTAACTCATGACTTAAAAAGGATAGTATGACTTACGTGGAATTTGAAGAACTAGGATTATTTGCATTGAATATTGAGGCGTATTGTATTACAGTTACCACTACTGTTGGAACTCCAACCTTACTTGATAAAATCCTGCTGCCCTGATCTTTTGAAAACTAATTCTTGAAAAAACGTAATATTTAGCATGAAAACATTTTACTTCCATGAATGAAATCAATTGGATGGGGTAAATAGAACATGGTATGCTTTCTTTTGTTACAGTATTATATATTTTTACCTTCAGTAACAAAGGGAAGGGAGTTAACAATAAAGATGTACGAAGAATTCGTTTTTTTACTAGGCTTTTTACACATATTAGTGCATTTAATCCTAATAATACACTAATAATCAAAAAATATTAACAAATTCCATACAATGTGGAAAATATCACTCAATGTAACTGAATAAATTTCTAAATAACTAGCAGGTAGAGCAGAGTCAAAATTGGAATGTGTGTCTATTTGACTTCAAAACCCATACTTTCTCAATTGCATACTATAAAAAAATATCTTCCTACAACTAGACAATCAGAAATTCAAATCTTTGATAATCCTAAAATTGCCTTCCATGAATGTAATATAATTCTATTGGCAGCTTTCCCATTATATGTTCTACTGTGTGTACTCTAGAATCCTCATCTGAGCATATGTTTGGTTTATCTTTTCTTGATTTGTGTATTTTCATTTTCTGTAAATTTTCCACTGGGTGGGTGTAAGAAGAAACTCCACGTAAGCTGTTACTGTGTCCCTATTGATCAATCCCTAAAACATGATAGGCATTCAATATATATTTAGTAAATAGAATAAATAAATGACTGTAAAGAGGGATACATGTTTTTGATTTACTCATATACCTTGGTTTTGCAGAAATCTAATGATTATCAGTAATCATTTGAATTATAGATTATTTTATGTTGGTATGTTTCTTCTAGTGCTTTTCTTTAAGCTAGTAAATATAATATTTTAAAAATAGATTAATTGAATATTGTCTGGTTTTTGTTATTCTAAATCTTATAATTTATCATACTTACCATAAAATATCACTGGGAAATTTAGTTATACTCCCTGGGCATAATATCTGCTTTTAACAATATTATAGTCGGAAAAAATGTATTGAACACATACTTTTAGGTGTTATGGAGTGCTAGGAGCCCCCTTATACTTGTGGCTTTGATGTTACATCTGTATTTCTTCACAGTGCTGGGCTTAGCGGTTAAGTACAACATTTCTCCAAGCATAATCATTGTTATGGCTTATTGATAGAGACTCCCAAGGCTCACATGAATTTCAGCCATCATCTTTTTTCTCCTTACTAATTTCCAAGTGAGGATATAATTCTTCATTTCATTATCACTCTGTGTGTTTTTCTCTTTTTATACTGTACTTTATTTCTTCCTTTTATTTTGCTTCCTTTGATAGCTTAACAGTTGGATATAAGAGAATGTCACTTTTATTTATTCCCTTTTTTCTTTCTACTGATGGCAAGGAAATTAGCACCTTAGTGGAAGGCACACTATATAGAACCTATTAGCTTCCTAGAACTCTTAACGAAATGCCTGTATTGTGTTATTACAAAACTTAAAGAAGCCATCACAATTTTCCACCTCAATTCCCATGGTCACACAAAATGACAGTAATAAAAATATGATTCTTGGAAAGCAAACTGAACCTCTTTAACATTGTTATCAATCCAAGTGAGAAGCAAGAATCAAATGTCTGCCTGTATGAAAAGATGAACTGACTGAGAGCTGGTAGAGACAATTAAATTACCACACATTTTCTTAGATATTCTAACAATGTTAATTTGCCCTTTACTCTCAGAGAAGGTCTAGGATATTGAACATAGAAAACAGGAGTCTATGACCCACTTCTGATTAAAATTTCCATCATTAATAGAGTAAAAATTTCTTCAGAATAGTTCTGTAAAGATAATTTTCCTATATTATTTAAAAATTACCTCACAAAATTTTACTTGGTAGATTTATAAAATTTTTTTTGCTTTTTATTTATTTTTTGAGAGAGAGAGAGAGACAGAGACAGAGACAGAGCGCAAGTGGGGTAGGGGCAGAGACAGAGGGAGACAGAATCCGAAGCAGGCTCCAGGCTCTGAGCTGTCAGCACAGACCCTATGCGGGGCTCGAACCCACAAACTGCCAGATCATGACCTGAGCCAAAGTCGTATGCTTAACAGACTGAGCCATCCAGGCACCCCTACTTAGCAGAATTTTTCTTGCTTAAAGGAATTAGTGCCATTTTCTTTACCACCATACAATAAGCAGACTCACTCTGTTATAAACTCGAGAATGTATCTTCAAAAGTTTACAGGATGATAGCATAACACCTAGAAAATAACATATTTGGGGCGGGGGGAAGAAAGGCCAAAATAATATACACGTATATCATCTTTAAAATGTCTTTTCAGAGCTCACTTGAATATTGTCTGTGCTACAAATCATATTTCATACTTTACTGAGATCAGATGGGAAAACTATCTTTACTGATTCTGAAATTAACTGTAATCGAGTTTTGTTATCACTTAAATGCATGTGCGGCCTCCAGGTCACACCTATAGTAGCTACCTATATTTTAATCCCTCCACGTATTTTCTTAAAATGCTACAAAACTACCTGGAGAACAGGAAACCAGCTAACACCCATGCCTAACCACATCCGGGAGGCACTACTACCAGAATACCTGAAAACAACAGAGCTGGACCAGAGTCCACACTAGCAGAGAGAAGCCGGGAATTTTGCACAGAGAGCAGTGTGCAGAGTAGTGGAGTCATGGTAATGGCCCATCACAAACGGCACCTGAGTGGCGGCACTCCTGGAGAGACCATCTCCATTGGGGTAATATTCAGAAGAGCCCTGAGACTTGTTTGTTTTTGGACCATTAGAGCTAAAATAAAGGAGCTTGGTGACAGTCTTGGAAAGGCAGTACGCTGAGAAAAGCTAGAGCCCAGTTCGAAAAGGGAGGTCTTCTTTACGGGCTTTTGATGAAGAGGGGAAAAAAAAACCCCACAATACGACTAACGATATCATAAAGATGCTGAAAAAAGACAGTATCAAAAATTAGAAAAAGGCAGGTAAAAACATACTACTTGTTTCTAAAATTAATTTCATTGTGGCTCAGAAGTGAGCACTAAGTACCAAAGAGATCATCCCACCGAATTACATGTTATCACCTATCTTTTAAAAAACGTGATACGACACAGATAAACAAAAAAGGAACCAAGTATCTGTGAAAGTCCATACAAGAAAAAAACATGAAATAGAACTTAATAATTCTGCAAATGAGAACACTAAAAATAGCTAGGAATCAGAGGCAAACTATTACATAACGCTCCGAGAGAAATTAAGTAAAATTAGGCACTTGTAGGCATAAAAGAACATCACAAATCCAGAATTTTAAAAATTCCGAATAATAATTAAAAAATACTGAAGGATGTGAAATCAGAGCTTACCAAACCTAAGAAAGAAATTAAAGAATAAGGCAAAATCATTACAGAAAGGGAAAATTAAATTACTAGCTCTAAGGGAGAAGAGCTATGACCAAAACCACAAGGGATATAGGGCTATAGGTGCAGTAAAGGGTCAGAAAAAAAAGTGATGATATAAAAGACCTTTCCAAACCTTAAAAAAAAAATACCTGAAAGAAGATCTTGTAAGTATTTAACTGGATAGAAGAAAAATGAAATAATTGGATTTTTAGTATAAAAACTATAACTTAAGAACATTTCAAAAAAACTATTAACTTAAGAAAACTTTGTTAAAATAAGACTCGAATTTCATATTGAAAGTTCCCATCAAGGGGCACCTGGATGATTCAGTTGGTAGAGTGTGCAACTCTTGATCTTGGAGTTGTAAGTTCAAGCCCCATGTTGGGTGTAGAGTGCACTTAAAAGTAAAATCTTTAAAAAAATAAAAATAAATAAAAAAGAATGTTCCCATCAAGTATGTGGGAAAAATCAATCCAGCACTGTCAACTACAAGACCTACACTAGTAGTTAACCACTTTAAGTAGTTAACTTCTTTAAGTAGTTTTTAAAGAAAAAAACCCTTTGGTTCACTGTCAAATATGAGGTAATAAAGAAGCAAAAAAAAAAGTGTTGGCATCTAATTTTTCAGCAGAAACATATTATCCAATAAACAATAGAGCAATATTTTTAATAAAATCAAAGAAAATCAGTGAGAAAATTAATATTCAGCCACACTGTATATCACAGCTATAAAAAAACATTTAAAAGTTTTATTATTATTATTATTATTATTATTTTAGAGAGAGAGCAAGAGAGTGAGGGAGAGGGGCAGTGGGAGACAGAGAGAGAGAGAGAGAGAGAGAGAGAGAGAGAGAGAGAATCCCAAGCAGGCTCCACACTCAGCACAGAGACTGATGCAGGGCTTGATCCCACGACCCCGGCTGGGATCATGACTTGAGCAAAACTCAAGATTCAAACACTTAACTGACTGAGCCACCCAGGTGACCCCCAAAAGAGTTTTAACATAAAAAAACTGTGATAGCTTTGGACTCATGAGCTCTTCCTGAGGGATATCCTAGAGGAAGAGTTTTACGTGACTAAGATAGCAATGGAAAAACTATAGATAAAATGACTGCTGGTGTTCTTCTGAAAGCTAGAACAAACAATCCTAAAATTTGTATGGAACCACAAAAGAGCCAAAATAGCCAAAGTAATAGTGAAGAAGAAAACCAAAGCGGGAGGCATCACAATCCCAGACTTTAGCCTCTACTACAAAGCTGTAATCATCAATACAGTATGGTACTGGCACAAAAATAGACACATAGACCAATTGAACAGAATAGAGACTCCAGAATTGGACCTACAAATGTATGGCCAACTAATCTTCAACGAAGCAGGAAAGAGTATCCAATGGAAAAAAGACAGTCTCTTTAGCAAATGATGCTGGGAGAACTGGATAACAACATGCAGAAGAATGAAACTAGACCACTTTCTTATACCATACACAAAAATAAATTCAAAATGGATGAAAGACCCAAATGTGAGACAGGAAACCATCAAAACCCTACAGGAGAAAGCAGGCAAAAACCTCTTTGATCTCAGCCGCAGCAATTTCTTGCTCAACACATCTCCAAAGTCAAGGGAATTAAAAGCAAAAATGAACTATTGGGACTTTATCAAGATAAAAAACTTCTGCACTGCAAAGGAAACAATCAATAAAACTAAAAGGCAACTGACAGAATGAGAAAAGATATTTGCAAATGACCTATCAGATAAAGGGTTAGTACCAAAATCTATAAAGAACTTACCAAACTCAACACCCAAAAAACAATCCTGTGAGAAATAGGCAGAAGACATGAATAGACACTTTTCCAAAGAAGACATCCAAATGGCCAGCAGACACATGAAAAGATGTTCAATGTCACTAATCATCAGAGAAGTACAAATTAAAACCACACTGAGATACCACCTCACACTGGTCAGAGTGGCTAAAATTAACAACTCAGGAAACAACAGCTGCTGTTGTGTTCTCCACATCCTCACGATGTGGAGAAATGGGAACCCTCTTGCACTGTTGGTGGGAATGCAAACTGGTACAGCCACTCTGGAAAAGAGTGTGGAGGTTCCTCAAAAAATTAAAAATAGAACTACCCTACAACCCAGCAATAGCACTACAAGGAATTTAGTCGAGGGATACAGGAATGCTGATTCATAGGGGCACTTGTACCCCAATGTTTATAGCAGTGCTTTCAACAATAGCCAAATTATGGGAAGAGCCTAAATGTCCAACAACTGATGAATGGGTAAAGAAGTTGTGGTTTATATATATAATGGAATACTACTTGGCAATGAGAAAGATTCAAATCATGCCATTTGCAGCAACATGGATGGAACTGGAAGGTATTATGCTGAGTGAAATAAGTAAGTCAGAGAAAAATGGATATCATATGTTTTCACTCATATGTAGATCTTGAGAAACTTAACAGAAGACCATGGGGGAAGGGAAGGGGAAAAAATAGTTACAAACAGAACGGGAGTGAGGCAAACCATAGAGACTTTTAAGTACAGAGGAAAAACTGAAGGTTGATGGGGGGATGAGGGAGAGGGGAAAATGGTTGATGAGCAGTGAGGAGGGCACTTGTTGGGATGAGCACTGGGTGTTGTATGTAAGCGATGAACCACAGGAATCTACCCCCAAAACCAAGAGCACACTTTACACACTTCATGTTAGCCAAGTTGACAATAAATTATATTAAAAAAAATAAATAAATAAAAATAAAAATAAATGAATAAAAGTATGAGTGAAAGTCAAAAAAATAGAAAAAATGATTGCTGGTGAATAAAGTAAATATTTGATAGTAAATCTAAGACTAAAATAAAGGTGAGGATATACATGGAAGAATGCTATGTAAATGTTCCATGATAACATAGAAGTAACACAAATTAAAAAAAACATTTTTTTAATGTTTATTTTTTAGAGAGAGAACAGGGGAGGGGCAGAGAGCAAGGGAGACAGAATCTGAAGTAGGCTCCAGCTCTGAGCTGTCAGCACAGAGCCCGACACGGGACTCGATCTCTCAGACCTTGAGATCATGACCTGAGCTGAAGTTGGACACTTAGCCGACTGAGCTATACAGGCGCTCTAGTAACACAAATTTTTAAATGTAACGAGAAGGGGAAAAATAGCATAAGCTCATTGATTTCCTCATAGGAGCTGGTCAAGGGATACCATTTAAAATTGACAATTCTTATGCATTGTTTAACTGCATAAATGCATCATGTAAAACTACCACAAACTTCAGTGGCTTAAAGCAAAAATCATGTTCTCATGAATGGGCTACATTTTGCTGACCAAGGCTACTGATCTCAGCTTGTCTCGATCCCACATCTGGGTGTTCCTTAGGGACATCTAAACCAGGTGGAGCTCAGCTGAGACAGTTTGGCTTAACCTGTCTGTCATCTGCATCCTAGAGATTTCCTAGCTAGCCAGCCACGATCTTTTCATGCCTGTGGGAGAGGTGCAGTAGAGCCTGTGGAAGCACACGGTCCTCTTGAAGCTTAGGCTTAAAAATTCCTACTATTGTTTTCATCTCATTCTATTGGTCAAATAAAGTCACATAGTTAAACTCAAAGTCAAAATGCGGGAAGAATGCAAGCATGCCCCAACATAACACGAGAGTACCACAAAATTACACGGCAAAGGGCATGGATACAGACAGTTACCAAAGCAGAGCTCATAACAGTCTGTACCACAAACACATAGTAGGACCTAAGTAAGGAAAAAGAGATTGTGTTCATCTTATGAAGTTATCAATATGAAAATTAACACTAGAACAAAATACAAAATTTTATAAATACCAAAACAAATATAAAATCAAAATAAAAGGCAAAAACAAAAGAAAGCAGACCATATTGTGAAAGAAACAGCAAATATAACATGTACATAATAATTTTAACATAATGTGAGCGGATGCCAAATATATTAGTGATTTTAACAAATGTAAATAGACTTAAAAGACCCATTAAATATATTTCCTAATTGGCTCACTCATCCTATCTCCAAAAACTTCACACTGAATATAAGCAACAAACCTAAGGATAAAAAGGACGAAAAGCAAAATTAAAGACAGGAGCAAAGGCATATTAGAAACATTCAGGCAAAGTCATGCAGGGGTTACAATGTTGCTACCTGACAATATTAACAATCAGGCAAGAAACATGAAGCAAGATGAAAAACAATGCTTCACAGTATAAAATATGCAATTCACAATGAAGACAGAGCAATTATGAGTAGCTATGCTCCAATCAACATAGCAGCAAACTTCACAAAAAAAGACATGGAAGATCACATAAGAAAAAATATATAGGAACCTACTAGTAGGATACTTTAACCACAGAGCTCCTTGCTCAAGACAGGTCACTTAGACCAAAATAAAAAAATTACATAAAGAAATAAGTAAATAATAAGGATATAAAAGACCTAAACAATTTAATCAGTAAGATATATATGACTTATGGTTGCATATCAAATTTGGCACTCTGTATCACATTCTAAAATTTAAAAATCATATAAAGAAATTGTAAATGTCTCTTGATCCCTACAGCTATAGGTAATGAAAAACACCTGTCGTTGAATGAGATCGAGTTTCCTACTTGTTGCAGCAAATGAGTATGCACAGAAGAGGAGAGTGTGGGCTACCTCAATACAGGGCATTGGGAAAGGCTTGTTCTAGGATTTGGCCCTATGTTACATAATTTTGGGAAAGGTTCAAAGAAGTGAGAGTTTTCTCCAGATTGAGTGCTATCAGGAAGGCAGGGAAATTCAATGATTAGATATCTTAATTTTTATTTAGGAGACAGGAGGAGCCAAATGGACTTACTGTAACTGATAACAAAAAAAAAAAGAAGAAGAAGAAGCAGTCAGTCACTCTTGTGAAACGGGGAAGAGGATGTTTGATTGTTGTTATGATTTGCACTGTTTTTCCCCTGGCTTTGGTGTTCCAACCTGATTATGCCATGACACTGTTTTACCGTATCATTAGTGTCACAGAGTTGGTGACACTGATGTTGGTGTTCTGTGAAATTCTGTGAAAACATATACACCATTTAAGGTATTCTACGGGACCACTACCCTAGTTTCTTCAAATACTCAGTGTGGTGGTTGTAAAGATATAGCCAGAAATTCTTTGATAGTCATCTCTTCATCAACTGCACCTTAATTCTTTGTCCCTTGGCTGCAGATTCCATTATAATTTTAGGTTCTTTCTCTCTTTCTTTCTCTCTTTTTCTCTCTCACATCATTTGCTTGGGGGAGCCAGCTGCCATGTTTTGGAAAGTGCTATAAAGCGCCCCATGTGGTTGGTTAGCAACAGAGGACTTCTGCGAAGTCAACCCGTGTAGGAACAGCTGTGTGTGAACACGTGAGTGAACTTTGAAGAGTAGCCTTTAGTCCCAGGGAGTAACCAGATGACCACAGCCCCTGTCCACAACTTGACTGTCCCTAACCCAGAATCACCCAGCTGAGCTGCTTCTGGATTCCTGACCTACTGAAACTGTGGTGTAGTAATATTTATCATTGTAGCCATCGATCTTGAGGGTATTTGTTACACAGAAATAGCTAAGAGAGAAAAAATAGTTTTGATTAACTAAGACTACAGAAATATAATGTTACCATGGCCAACAGACACTAAAGAAATGTTAACAAGTGGGGCGCCTGGGTGGCTCAGTCGGTTGAGCGTCTGACTTCGGCTCAGGTCATGACCTCACAGTTCGTGAGTTCGAGCCCCGCATCAGGCTCTGTGCTGACAGCTCAGAGCCTGGAGCCTGCTTTGGATTCTGTGTCTCCCTCTCTCTCTGCTCTTCCCCTGCTCATGCTCTGTCTCTCTCTCCTTCAAAAATAAATAAAAACATTTAAAAAATTAAAAAAAAATGTTAACAAGCAAAGCAATGCATAAAACAATTCAATGGCATAGAGACATTTTAATATGGACCAGAAAACACATGGTATGAAGAGTTATTTTTCAACTGTGATAATGCTATTGTGGTTATGTAACAGAATGTTACATATTTAAGAAATGAACGTGGAAGTATTTACAGTTAAGTGATATAATCTCTGCAAGTAGCTTTCAGAATAGTTCAGCCAAAAGAGTTATATACACATACACATAGAGCAAATATAGCAATATATTAACAATTGCCTAGGCTAATTTGTGGATATATGGAGGCACATTTTTCACCCTTGAGAAATTCAAACATTTGTCTTATGTTTGAATTTTTTCATAATAAGCAGTTGGAAAGAAATTACATAAAGGTGTCCTGGAAAGAAATTTGACAATATGTACAAATTACCTTAGAGCTTGCCAAATTCTTTGACCTAGTAATTTCTCTCCTTGAAATTTAACTCAAGAAAATAATCAGAGATATGGCATAGGTTTGTATATCAGGAAATTTATTTTCAGTTCTGTTATAGTTGCCAAAATTTGGAAACAATGCAAATTCACACAGTAGCAAACGAGTAAATAAATCATGGTGTAGTCATGTGATGGTGTATTTTGCTGTGCTTAAATATAATGTTTTAAACATACTCAAGAACATAAGGAATTGGGTTACCATTAAATATTGAATAGAAATGCCAGATACAAAATATGCAGCATTTTAAAATTATATAATGTTGTAGAATATGTAGGCTTACTTCTTATTTATTTTTGAAAGAAAATATGCCATGAGATGGTAATGTAATTGTTCATGATTAATGGAATCATAGTGAGTGGTGCTCCTGTGGCTCAGTCAGTTGGGCATCCGATTTTGGCTCAGGTCATGATCTCACTGTCTGTGAGTTCAAGCCCTACATCATGCTCTGTGCTGACAGCTCAGAGCCTGGAGCCTGCTTCAGATTCTGTGTCTCCCTCTCTCGCTGTTCCCCCACCCCTGCTCGCACCCTGTGTCTCTCTCAAAAATAAAAATAAACATTAAAAAAAAAAAACAGAATCATAGTGAGTATATATTATTCTTTATGTATTTCACCATTTTTTTCTAAAAAGAGTACTACTTTTGTGATCAGAAGTATTGATAATTAGCTTTAATCATTTTACATAATTATATTAAAAATTTTGTATAATGTCATATAAGATGTTAATTGTTTATAAAGAAAATATTTTGAGAAGACATTAGTTTAGCAACTAGGCATGTTGTGAATATCTGAAAATTAAATTAGCACCCCATTTTTTTGTATAGCTCTTAACATATCACAGTTCAATATTACTGGACTTTGACAATTAGATTTCATTTCATGATATCTTATATTTTGTTTCAATTGAATGACTTTTTTGTATTGCCATAATTGACCTAAATTTGTATGCAATACATTTAGCTTTAACTTAGGCTAATACTTTAGGCTTTAGCTCTGTCTTACTTGATTCAGGAGGAAGTTGTGATCTTTGATGGTGTCTCAGTCTGCAACATTTGCTGCTAAGTCCCTATAAACACTTCAACGTGCTGCTTGTCATCTAAACTGAGAGTTTTGATCATATTTAAGACATGCTCTATTTTTTGTGCATTTATTTCATACCCTTGCTTTGATGAATCAATCTTGTTTGACATGAACTTTGAGTGCTTTTGTAGACCTCTCTTTATTGTCTCTTCTCAGTTCTCTGTGTTCAACTAAAATGCCTGAATGACAGAAGCAGCCTAACTGTATTAAATCACCAAAACACCAGTCTAGTTTAAGGACACCTTCTTTTATTATGGGTAGTCTAGTCAATCTCTTTTCCTGTACTGCGAGGAAGGAAGGAAGGAAGGAAGGAAGGAAGGAAGGAAGGAAGGAAGAAAGGAAGGAAGGGAGGGAGGAAGGGAGGAAGGAAAGGGAGGGAGGGAGGAAGAAATAGGTATTTATAAGCTTTAAGTGAATTGGTACAAAAGTTGATTCTAGATGAAATGAAGCCAGCCCCTTCCTGTAAATTCTCAGTTCTTCAGGATATTTGAGGGCTAATCTATTTAATGCATTGAACAAATACATGTTAAATTTTGGGCAGCAAAATGTTGTTGACCTTTTTAATCCCCAACATTGGTGCAATATTTATCACTTTCCTCTGTATTTGTCTCTGTCCTGTGTGTTGCAGACATAAAGGTGACTAAAACATAGCTCTGGCTTCAAGGAGTCATGTACTAATGGGGGATATGGACACATAAACCTATACTGATAACCTCATAAATACTATGAAAGGGATATATGCACAGGATGTATGAGAAAACAGGGGCGAATCAAATCCAAACCCAGGAATCTATGTGATATTTCACACGTATTAAAAATATCCTTCCTCAGACTGTAATTTGTACTCATCTTCATTAACAATAGAACTAGATTTATTCTTTTTGACACCATTATTTCTAGAATCACATTTCTTATACATAATGCCATTATTTTCATCACCATCACTAATAACAAACTAGGTTCAAGAATACGGGAAGTGAAGTCTGCATTAGTAAATGGAAGAGATTTAATTTCCCTTAACATAATTACAATTGAACTCTCTACCTCTTGCTGCCTACTGTCTTTGTTAATTATGGCAGGGATGGTTTTGTATATGCATTTCAAACTAAACAATTTTCCCTTTGTTTGGGCTTTTGATTCTTTCATCACTTTGGTTTGCAGCTGGCATGTACTTAATCTTTTATTTAGAGTTTGTGATGATTTTGGAGAATGGCATGGACAAAATTTCCATCACAGACTCAGGCAGTGCATTTTACTAACTTTTTCCCATGAAAAAGTAAATCATTTAGATTTACTGAGAATGTTGCATTTGAAAGTCTAAGAAAAATGTTCAGGCTATAAAGTCACTTTGAGTTTTTAAATTATTCTGATCTAGTAACAATATGTATGGATTATCAGTTAGCTCTCACGTGGATATGTTTGAAATTGCTATTGAATTTTCCGAGCTTTGGAAGCACGCACACATCCATATAGAGAGATAATGATCAGCAATTCTTTGAATATGTTGCTAATATTTTTTCCCATGATTGTTTTATTTGTCTTTAAATTACTAATCCAACTAATGCGGAATTGGAAGTCTTTGCCACAATTTGGAGAGATGTTTCTCCTTTTGGAAGTTCAGTTTAAAGGCTCTATTTGCTATTTAAAGCTGTTCCATTTTCATGATTTCATGATAGGAAAGTATATAGTTCCTACACTTGTCAAGTGTTTTAGCCCTGTTACTTTATGCTTCCTTCTATAGCTGTCCAACCACCAGCATCTCATGCTAATTAATGTGTGTTTTTAAACTTCAACTATAATGTCTACCTTTGTTCAGTTTGGAGGATAATTATCAACCCTAACCCCATCTCTGAATAGAATATTCAAGGTAGAATATTCAACACAATAATGAGGTACTTAAGAAATTTTTCTTTGTGACTTTGTAACACAGGGAAAGATTCAAGGATCAATTTATTGTCACTTTAAATAATAAAGTATATGAAGTTACTTGGTACCTGCTGATTACTAAAAAACCAGTATGTTCCATCCTTAATTATGAAAGAGATCAGGGCCAGTGGCCTCTAAAGTGATGTATATATATCCTTTGGTGGAGGGAGGGGTGAGAAAAGGTTCAATTAGGTTAGAAAAAAAAATCGCAATTTTGACTTTTACTTCTTATTCTTACATTTTATTAGATTGTTCATTTGTATATGTCTTGTATGTAATAGACATATATAGATGTATAGTAACTTAATTTCCTGGATTTGTAAATACTCAAAAGAGTCCAGAATCAACTAGATTAGATGGGTTTTGCTCCAACTTTAGTCCCTTATGTATTATTTCATGAATTTTGCTAAATTTGACTATCACTAAAGGTGATTTTTTTTCTTTTTTTCCTTTTTTTTAAATATGAAATTTATTGTCAAATTGGTTTCCATACAACACCCAGTGCTCCTCCCAACAGGTGCCCTCCTCAATGCCCATCACCCTCTTTCCCCTCCCTCCCACCCCTCATCAACCCTCAGTTTATTCTCAGTTTTTAAGAGTCTCTCATGGTTTGGTTCTCTCTCTCTCTAACTTTTTTTTTCCCTTCCCCTCCCCCATGGTCTTCTGTTAAGTTTCTCAGGATCCACGTAAGAGTGAAAACATATGGTATCTGTCTTTCTCTGTATGACTTATTTCACTTAGCATAACACTCTCCAGTTCCATCCACGTTGCTACAAAAGGCTATATTTCATTCTTTCTCATTGCCAAGTAGTATTCCATTGTGTATATAAACCACAATTTCTTTACCCATTCATCAGTTGATGGACCTTTAGGCTCTTTCCATAATTTGGCTATTGATGAGAGTGCTGCTATAAACACTGGGGTACAAGTGCTCCTATGCATCAGCACTCCTGTATCCCTTGGGTAAATTCCTAGCAGTGCTATTGCTGGGTCATAGGGTAGATCTATTTTTTAATGCACTGCTAGAAAGGACAGTGTGAAGGGCTGGGAAATTCAGCAAATGAAAAGCCATACCTAGAAAGATGATAGATAGATAGATAGACAGATAGATGATAGACAGATGGATGGGTGGATGAGTGGGTAGGTTGATGGATGGATGGATGGAGAGAGAGAGAGAGAGAGACAGAGAGAGACAGAGAGATCTATTTAGAGCACCATCTTTCTCAGAAGACTTTCAGCTGAAATTTAGGTAATGCATGCTTAAAACATACATGATCACCCCCAATACCACACCAATAATTTGTATGTTCTATATAAACTGGACTCCAATAACCCTACCTTAATTTTTACTTTGTTATGAAAAAAAACCAAAACAATATAGCTGGATACAAATTATAGTATGCTACTGACATTTGTACAATACATATACAGATAAACATGTAGCTACCAAAATAATATATATGATTTGCAGTAGATACTGTCTAAAACTTTCTTATTCCCAGTACATATACTCCATTCCACACTCAGAGTAATTAACACTAAATGCCCCGAGGCAGGTGTGTACAATGAACACAAGACGTGTCACAGATCTTTCTCTTCCATCTGTCACATGCTACTTTTAAGCTATTGAGCAAATAACTCACATTTTCTGAACCTCAGATTTCACTGCAAAGTAGAGATGACAGTAACAACCTTGAAGGAGAGTCGTGATGATTTGATACTATGTTAGGGACTAGCTCAGTGTTAGGCACATAGCAGTCACTCAATAAATTAGAGCTACAAGTTGTTACAACTGCTAATGTCCTTGTATTTGTGTTTCCACTTGGTGTGAGGAACTTTCAGTTAATATTGGTGCCATGAATCCAACATTAATAAGCCTTCATGTGCCGTCCTATCTCCCCTCTGTGATGAAAGCTCGGATTTATGACTGTGGCAAACCAGGAAATTAATTTCAGATCCAATTTTGCAATCTCCAGTATTCCTTTCTCCAGGTATCTAAATGTTGATTTTTGACATCAATGTTCATACACCACATATGAGGAAATGATCTGGTAGCTATCTCCAAAATTGTTGCTAGATCTCAGTGCTCACGGCTAATATTAAGAGTCCTCTCAGACTCATTTCGCCAAGTTTTGAGTTCCTTGAACTTCGTCTAAGGTGGATACACATATCAGCGTTTCTCATTCTCCCTTCAAAATGAAATTTCCTTTCAGCCTTCTCCTCTGCCCAAAGCAGGAAACAACCTTCCTGCTCCCCAGCAGCTCTCACTGTGTTTCCACAATATTAGGAGCACTGTCTGCAATTTGAAATCATTTTGGCTTATTATAAGGGCTCATACTGTACTTCATTAGCAGGGCTGCTGTGAAATTATGAAACATTTTGATGAAAATTACAAGATATTTAGACTTGTTTCTTGCTGAAAATATGCAAAGCCCTTCAGGGAAAATACAGGCAGATGGTGTTTGAGACATTTATTGTTTTCCTATGTATTTGTAAACAAATACTATAAATTAAAGAGTTTCAGAATTATCTTTAGGAAGTCTAGCAGCAAATTAATGTATGAACTGATACCAAATTAAAGAAACTGTGATACCCATTTCCATCTTACCAGCATTTTTCTTTCCTGTCTTTAATATTTTGAAAAGGTTTCAAAATTGATCCAAAATTGATTGTTGAAAAGCTCCAGAAAAAGCAAAAGCAGCAACTTCTTTTTTTTCCCCAGGCATAATTGTTGTAACTCATGTAAACTGTATAATTAATGCTACCCAAAATATTATTATTTCTGAGAGATATATAGCAATGTTTGCTTGTATCTACCCAAAAATCTTAGGTAGCACAAATCCACAGGCATCTAGAAATGAATTGAATTATTCACTTCTTACCATGTAAGGGTCTAAAAATGTAATTTATATCCTTTGTGGCTTTTCTCTGGGGAAGGGCTATGATTTTTGGAAGCTTACAAGTGCTACCCTGAGGACTTTGTTGGAGCAAGTGATAGCACATGAGTAACTGTGTGTAAAGGAAAATAACCTTAGTTTCTAGCTGCTCAGTCCATATATTACAAGTCTCGAAGGCAAGAAATTATTTATTAGTCGTAATAGAGTTCAAAGAGGACTCTCATGCAAATCAACGAGGTATATCTCAATCCCTCCACCAATTGATCTAAACTTTCCCTTCTACTTTACCTGATGTGATTTCTCCTTGTTCTTGTGGTGTTCTCCCTTCACATTCTATTATTTCATTACCCGATTCTGTTTACAGAAAGGCAGAGAAAAGGTCCAGATGAGGTATTTGATCACCAGAAAATGTTTCTTTTTTTTTTCTTTTTTTTTTACATTTATTTATTTTTGAGAGACAGAGCACAAGCGGGGAGGAGCAGAGAGAGAAGGAGACCAAATCCGAAGCAGGCTCCAGGCTCTGAGCTGTCAGCACAGAGCCCGACGCGGGGCTCGAACTCACAAACCGTGAGATCATGACCTGAGCCGAAGTTGGATGCTCAACCAACTGAGCCACCCAGGTGCCCACCAGAAAATGTTTCTAAAGACTGTAGTGGAAATAAAACACCTTTCTGAGAATATGTTTGAGGATATGTTATCGATAAGCAATGCTATTTTAGTGCAAAACACTACTGCATTTTGACATTCAGATTAATTTTCTCTGGTTGAAAATGAACACAAAATCAGGGAGAAAATATTCTATTTTTGTGAAACAGTTTAAGCTAGTGAATCATATTGTTTTTCTGACTTTCACAAATAGACATAGTCTTTTTCCCCAAAATTCTCTTAAGAATTGAAGTTAGAAATTGAATTACCATTCTTTTCCTTTCTCTCTCTCTCCTTTGTTGTATTTTCTGCATAGTCTCATTTTTACAAAAATATTAATAAATAGACAATATTTTAGGAACTGCTGAGAGTTTATGAAGGAATATGAAGATGTTCCTAATGTCATGGACAATAGTTAGGTGTCTCTCTTAAAATGGCTGGTGATGAAGGATGCCTGATGGTTAATCCGGCTCCATATTCTTTACAGACTGTCCACACAGGTAGTTTAGCGGAAATCCTTCATATTAAGTACCAGGCATTTTGATGTGAGGAAGAAACAGTCTCATCTATTAAACAACTCCATACTGATGCATAGGGGCACTTGTACCCCAATGTTTATAGCAGCACTCTCAACAATAGCCAAATTATGAAAGAGCCTAAATGTCCATCAACTGATGAATGGATAAAGAAATTGTGGTTTATATACACAATGGAGTACTACGTGGCAATGAGAAAGAATGAAATATGGCTCTTGGTAGCAACGTGGATGGAACTGGAGAGTGTTATGCTAAGTGAAATAAGCCATACAGAGAAAGACAGATAGCATATGTTTTCACTCTTATGTGGATCCTGAGAAACTTAACAGAAACCCATGGGGGAGGGGAAGGGGGAAAAAAAAAGAGGTTAGAGTGGCAGAGAGCCAAAGCATAAGAGACTCTTAAAAACTGAGAATAAAAACTGAGGGTTGATGGGGAGTGGGAGGGAGGGGAGGGTGGGTGATGGGTATTGAGGAGGGCACCTGTTGGGATGAGCACTGGGTGTTGTATGGAAACCAATTTGACAATAAATTTCAAAAAGATTCAAAAAAATAAAGAAAAAAATAAAAACAAACAACTCCATAACTAGTGGAGGAAAGAACTACAGTATGGTTCTCTAGGTCTTGATTCATAGTTTTAAGTACAAAAATAGAATTAAATACAGTTGGTTTAAGGCATACAATCCTGAACGTCTCCTCCTGGATGACATGGATCCCTTTTCCAACTGTTCATACCCTGCTTTTGAATTTAATGACTTAATTTACTCCAAAACGTTCTTTGCATGATTTTTAACTTACACCAGAGCCTCCTAATTGCCTTGCTTCCCAGTCCACACTTTTCCACTTTGCCCTTAAGTCACCAGTAAAATGTTTTTTAAATATTTTGCAGAAATCAAAGCGCATTCTTCCAATGGATCAAAGAAGATGAAGAATTTTGCTTCAGACCCAGAAGACCCAGACCATCACCCACTTTCCTCTTTTCCTCACCAGGAGCATAAAAGCACCTGGTGGCATCACAGCCATCATCCTTCTTTGCCTCTCACATACGGAAAATAACAATAGACACATTCCACGTGCATTCTAGAACACAGTTCCCCTGTTAACTCTCTTCTCTTTTGGGCCCCTTCCCCGAAAAGCAAACCTAGCTGTATGAATCACATAATCACATAAGCAGAGAGAAAGAAAGGAAGCACTGGAAATGAAAACTTGCTTTCTTCAGAGGATATATTTGTTTAAGAAAGCCTAGAAACCCTTCATGCTGTAAAATTACTTCGAATACCTTGAGACCAACCAGTGGCTTCTTTGGTGCCCATTGCACTTGCCCCTGAAGGTAAAACACCTTCATTTTGTGCACCTCATGGAATTTGCCAACTCAGGTTGTGGAACTTCAGAGCATAGAAGCATCCACGTACTTTGAGTTGGTGGATGTGTCACCTGATGATGAAAAAATCCTGCTTCAAAAATAAAATTAGACTCTAGAAATCTGACCATAAACAAATGATAAGTAGTCTGTGAAGAGGAACCACACCTCCAGCTCCCAATAATTGAGCTTGATGAAACCGTGCTGGAAGCTAGCAACAGAGCAAGTGAGCCAGGACACCGAGGGTGGCCTTGGTGCCTAGAGGACTCAGGGAAAACCACAGGTGCCTAAGATCATACCCAGGTGGCTGGCATCTGGAGGAAGTCCAAATTTAGCCTTCTGGTTCTCAGGTTTTGCCCAAATAGGATGCAACTTCTCATTTCCAAAATAAAACGGGGTGGGGAGAAAAGGGTGGAGAGTTTTAATCATCAACGTATTGAGTGGAGAAGCTTAAAAACAATCTCAAATATCTTTCTTACCCTGTAGATAGTGAAAAATAGACCCCAGAATCGATGAAGAGTGTGAGCTGTGCCCCACATTATGTCAGGGCATAGTTAGAATCTGGTTCTTGCAACTAACACGTACTGAGGTCCCGGAGATAAAGTAGTCCACAAAATGATCTTTCCCCAGTTGGGCTTGGGGAAGAGACAAACAAATACACAAGTAAATATATGGCATATATGAGAGAGATTTGTGCAATGAAGGAAGATAAAGCTGAGAATCGGGAATATGGGACGGGAAGGAGGGAAGGAACGAGGGAGGCTATTTTAGGTAGTGTTTTCAGGAAAAGCCTCATTAACATTTAAGTAGAAAGCTGAAGATGAAGAAGTGGGCCACATACTTATGTCCTCACTCCTTTGCTGTACTTTCCTAGCAAACCAGGCTAACTTTTGGATTACGACAGAATATCTGATTCTCTGAAACAAATTCAGACTTTGTATCATTGACAGTGTAGCCATTGAAAAGGCCACCTTCTTCAATCCAAGAAGCTCTAGAAGTGAAGCTCCTCCAGGGGCCATACTTCCTAATTCCTAACCACCTAAGCCAATCCTTACCAGGTCTCCATTCCCCTTCATCTCCCTGTCACCGATGGTCTCGCCTTTAATGAAATGCTTTTCTACGTTGGATATTGAGAAACTATACAAGTCAGATTTTCCTAATAGCTCTCCAAGCCATCTGTCTTTTGCTCTCTTCTCCACAAATTCCCTGCCTTCATTGGCTCCACTGTGAATCACCTCATGATGTTCTGTCTTCTTTCCCTACCATAGCCTGTGGTATCAGCTAAAGCTTGCGCTTTGCGAATGGATTGCCTGACTCTGACCCTTCTTAGCTGAGTGATTTTGTGGAATTTACTTACCCTTCTGTTCCTCTCTTCCTTCATCTGTCATATGGGCACAATAATAATAGCTACCTTCCAAGGTTGTTGTGTGGATTAAATGAATTAATTCCCGCAAACCATTTGGAACAATCCCTGTCATACAAGATGTGTTCGATGCGTGTTAGCTATTATTATTAGTCCTAAATGTCGCCTCTGGTGGATCACATATTTTTAAGTTAACATCTCAAGTTCTCAATTCTCTTCTGAGATTTACCTTCAAATTTCCAAACTGATGTTGAGAAGGTTTTCCTAGATCAAACCCTAGTACCCCCAAACTACTGTATCCCAAACTATCATCCTTTTTTCTTACACGGTCCTCTAGGTCTAGAAACAAACAAAGTCTAAGTCAGTCAGCATGTGCCAAGAAAAACTCTCGCTAATGGGAAACTTTTTCTTCAGAATTGCTTCATTTCTTCTTTAAGAAAGTTCAAAACCTAATACCTAAATCGGTAACTCTTAATATAGTTTATATTAAAACAAACATCTTACAAATCAATCTAGAAGTGGGACATGACAGCTAAAATATGGGATCATAGAACAAGTGAGAAAAGACAGAACATGACTTTCATTTTGCTGTTTTTTTCCCCTTTTCCTTTGCTCTACATTTCTGTTTTGTTTCACTCAGCTAGGGTTGCTAAAGTAAATGAACAGCTTTGTTTTTGTAAATAAATATTCATAAATCTATATATGTATGTGTGTGTATCTATAAAATGAAGCAAAATTTTATTTACCAGGAAATCTCAAGCATTTCTAGTAATAACAACACTCAGAGCGAGCAAATGTTAGACTTCCTGCTACAGGTACTATGAAATTGCAGCCCCCAAGCTTCACTAAGCAGCCTGTGTAACTCATGATTAGTCACAGATATCCTGGAAGCCAGTCCCAGTGAGGAAGCATAAAAGAGATCAGAGAAAACACAAAGAAGCGAGAAAAAGACAGCTAGACTTTTCATGGTTCCCCTGTGAAATATATGTACCCACAATGTTTGTTATGCATTGTGAGACCCCCGAAGATAGCCTCTTTAAGTACCTGGCGGGACGCCTGGGTGGCTCAGTCGGTTGAGCGTCCGACTTCAGCTCAGGTCATGATCTCACAGTCTGTAAGTTCGAGCCCCGCGTCGGGCTCTGTGCCGACAGCTCAGCGCCTGGAGCCTGCTTCCGATTCTGTGTCTCCCTGTCTCTCTGCCCCTCCCCTGCTCATGCTCTGTCTCTGTCTCTCAAAAATAAATAAAACGTTAAAAAATTTTTTTTAAAACACCTACAATAATAATCACATTATTTAGGGTTTCAAATGTGGTTTGTGCTCTCTTTAAAAGAAACCCCATGAAAAAAACTGAGCTATATAAAATACACATAAACAGCAGGTATTAGAATATAATCCCTTAAGAATTTCTAAATGTCCGCTTTTATGGCTTGGGATAGAACTATCCCAATTAGTGATAGTCATCTGTAAATAATGTTTACTAAAATCCTAGTCTAGAAACCAGTATCCAAACACATACATATAAATATATACCATATGACCTACAAGTCTTTCAGAGTTCTGATTCTTTTTTTTTTTTTAATGTTTGTTTATTTCTGAAATAGAGACAGAGTGCAAGCAGGGGAGAAGCAGAGAGAGAGGGAGACACAGAACAGAAGCAGGCTCCAGGCTAGGAGCTGTCAGCACAGAGCCTGACACAGGACTCAAACCCATTGAGTAGTGGGATCATGACCTGAGCTGAAGTCAGACACTTAACTGACTGAGTCCCACGGGAGCCCCTACAGTTCTGAATGTAATATACTGGGACTAGACCAAGCCTCAAAATCAGTGACAGTGAATACAGGACGAGATGTATTTACATGGTGTTACAGGTAAGTTTCAAAATTACACTGCTATTGAAAGACAAGTGGATGAAGCTTGGCCAAGTGTACAGGGTCAGCAAAAAAGACTAACATTAACCTGATTTTCATTTCCTTTCTTCCTTCCAACTTTTGGAAGCTAATGGGTCACTTCCCTTTTCTGCTGAGAATGTCCCTTAGAAATAATACTTCTACACTCATCATCGATAATGTGACTGCCACAGAGAAAATTCAGGCCAGTTACAATGCATGGTACAAAGCTATCTAAAATGCAAGTGTGGGTGTTTCAGCTTGGGTCTTATCTCATTTGAAATTGAAATATGTTTGCAGTGCTTGAATGTGGGAAGATTAATTATCACCTCTGTTTCAAAATAAGCAGCAGTAGAAACCCATCACATGAAAATGTGGAAGTGACATTGTTGACAGCTAACAAGAAAGGTTTTCAGCTGGAAAAGGGTGCAAACAGAAACAAATGCATTCATATTTCTCATCTGCAGCCAAACAAAAATGGTGTTTGATACCGCTGAGCTTGCCTCAGAAAACCAGGGCCCCGTTTTAGTTAGGACACTAGATGCAACAAGATGAGCACGGAATTCTGCCTCCCATTTACGGGACCAATTTCCCATTTCCAAGGTCAGGACGGCTCTCAATTCTTTGCCCCTCCCATACCCTCCTGCCCCTGTAAGAGAGGGAAAATCCTACAAAGTCTCCTCACTGACTAGCAATGTGGTCCTAGACAGAGAAACTCATTTCTCTGGGCCCCAGTTTTCCCATTTATAATGTGGACATGATAAATAGATTCTTCATTCAAAGAGTGGATGTGAGTCTACTGTGCATCAGTATAAACAATTAGCCTAACACCCGGCATGCAGTAAGAGGTCAATAACTGTTAGCTCCTGTTATTGCAAAGTCATCCCACTCTGCTCTAAGACAACCAAAACAAAATGCTACCTGTCTGAGCGCAGCTCTGTCTCAAGCAGTGAAGGGGATGTGAGGTTCGGTTTATCCCTACTTCTTAAATTTCAGTGATTATGAGAGATCATTTTGATGCTTCGTTCCAAAAAGGTACGTCTCCTTTTTGTTTGTTTGTTTTAAATGCCATCTCAGGATCCCCAGGGTTAATGTCATTTCTGTAAGGAATGGTGTGGGCCATTCAAACACTGGCATTTTGATCAGATCTCTTTTGTTACCAGGAAGGTTTGAAGTTAGTAAGTCTGCTGCCTGCACCATACATTAAGATAATGGGAGGAAAATGGTATAAACTCAAATCATTTGGCCCCCTACCCCATCTCTATTTCTCTCTCAATTTATGTTGCACAATGACATAAAGTACCACCTTTGGAGGTGAGCCTGCCCTGTGGGTAATCGTCCTGATACATGCTAAAATACCCCACACTATAATTTCACATGAACAGCTAGAGGTTGTGTTGAAACTGCCATGACTCACAGGAATCTGCTAATTTTGTCCTGTTCACCTTCATTCTATAACTTTGCAAGAATTTCTGCCAACATTGGCGGGGGTGGAGAGAGAGAAAGAGAGAGAAAAAGAAGTTCTTTGTGAAATGGCACCTCGAGTCTGTACCGTTGATAGCGTCTTCCTGATTCCCCAGGCGAGCCCTTTCTGAGCCACTCCAAGCCCTCCAGAGACAATCTCTTTTATGAAAGTTAAGCTTCCTTCTATGGGACTCTCACATCTCCAGCAATGGTAATCATTCTTGAAGCTGAAAGTGTTGTCTGCTATCTTGATGTTGCTGGTACTGAAAAAGGCAAACAAAGTCAGGCTGATTGTTTTAGGTTTGGATTAGTCTGGAGTGTACAGAGAAACATTTTGAAAGATTTATTTTGACTATCAAAGTGAGTCAATATGACAGCAGTCGTCAGGGGGAAAATGTGCACCAGGCAAACATGCAAACATCACACAGCAACCAGCTCAGCTACTTTAGTAGCACATTGGAAGGGAAATCGCTTTCCTGAACATCAGTGAGGGAGAGGGCAGTTCTCCAAGTCACTTAGGAAAAGGTACAACCACAGAGTGGCATCCAGGATCACACAGAGGTCAAAGGAGTTCAAAAATAAATTCTTAGAGCACATAATCTCATTGTGTTATTCCGTACTTTGATACCCACGTATCTGCAAAAATGTAATTATTTATAAGTCATTCATGGATCAGCAGATAGTGGACCGTGATGCCCAAAGAAACGAATAGTAAGGAGGGTGATTTGGGTTAGGAAGTTGGGGGAAATCAGCTAATGTATAACAAAATAGAAGCAAAAGCAAAATGAACAACCAGTTATGATATCATTTATTTGTTGAAAGGAGTCTTGGAGTTCAACTCAACCACCGAAATATCTGAGTTTGTGAATGGAAAGCTATCCGTACCATTCTGATTATATTAGGCGGGGCTATTTCAGACTTGTCATGTACACTTCCATTAAACTGGCATGGGAACTGCATGACGTCTAACCAAAATGCATGAAATTAAAGACGGGTTTTCACTATTACTTCCAAATAATCAAATTTCTACTTAATCAGTTTGAAATGTCATATGATTGCCATTTTCCAAGAGAAATTAAATCTTCCAGCATTTCTCATGGTAAAATATTGATGTCTACCTAAACACGATATGCATCTCTCAGCTCTTTTTGTTAAAAGATAGAGCACAAAAAGCTACTCATGTTAGCACAAGTGAGTATTATTTGGAAATAATCATCCTCAATATGTTCCCAAGAGGTAGACACACATTGCTGTGTGATATGTTCCAAATTTATACGTGAAAACAAAGTGAGGTAATTTCTTCCTATTATTTAGAAAAGAGTCATACAAAATACTCTTTCAAATCATCTGGAGAAAATGTATGAAATCATATTTTAAAATACTTCTACAAGCAAATATTCAGAATACTTTTTCTATATATTTACACCCAAATTTCTCACCTCTTGGTAGTTAGATTCCTACACGAGGCAACAAAACAAATTCCAGCTTTATTATAGAAATACTTTAAAAATCATAGATTAGTGGAATAAAAGTGTGCTAGATATTCATCTTGTTTGAGATTTTTTTTAAATGTTTATCGTTCAGAGAGAGGGAGGTGAAGTGTGAGCAGGTAAAAATCATAGATTAGTGGAATATAAGTGTGCTAGATATTCATCTTGTTTGAGATTTTTTTTAAATGTTTATCGTTCAGAGAGAGGGAGGTGAAGTGTGAGCAGGGAAGGAGCAGAGAGAGAGGGAGACACAGAATCAGAAGCAGGCTCCAGGCTCTGAGCTGGCAGCACAGAGCCGGATGCAGGGCTTGAATCCATGAACCAAACCGCGAGATCATAACCTGAGCCAAAGTCAGAGGCTTAACCACCTGAGCCACCTGGGCGCCCAGAGAAGCATAGTTATGATTTTTAAGGTGCATGCTCAGAAGCTCCTACCAAGAATGGAGAGCTCTCATAGGAAAGTCTGGGCCTCATACCCGCCTCAGTATAAGAGCTGGCCTGAACACAACCGCCCTCCTCAAACACCAGGAGAACTAGTTCAGACAGGCCTGCCATGAAGTTCCTTTTTTTTTTTTTTTTTTTTGCCTATGTATTTATTTTGAAAGAAAGAGAGAGCAAACACAAGCAGGAGGGGGCAGGGAGAGAGGGAGAGAGAGAATCCCAAGCAGGCTCCTCACTGTCAGCACAGAGCCCCATGCAGGGCTCAAACTCACAAACCGTGAGATCACAACCTGAGCAGAAATCCAGAGTGAGACACTTAACCACCTGAGTCACCCAGGCACCCCTGAAGTTCCTGATCTAGTCTTCCAAGCAAGGGAAAATTTGCCCTGAAATATTTTAGATAAAATAGGCCTAATCCTGTGGTCTGGATTTATCTCTATTCTTTCCATAGCAAGTAATTCAGGCCTTTAAGTTTAGAAAAGAAGTATTATTATTCATTCGTCATTATTAAATAACATTTGGCTTTACATGAATATGTATTCCTAGAATAACCTTCCTTAGTACTTCACTGAGAGAGCCTGAACCCCAAGTTTAGTTTTCTTCTCTCCAAGAATGCTCTTTAGGTGTGATAGACCCTTCTATTGTTCAGGGTCATTGTGGCTTATAGAGGCAGAAATGCAACTTGAATGAGGCCAATAAAAAGGCTGACAAACAGAAGAGGGATGGGGCAGAGCTAAGACCAAGAACAGCCTCTGCTTCTCTCCGTCACTAGTCTTCCTTCTCCCCTGCATGTTACCAACAGCTTCTAAGTTCACATCGTTTCCAACTAACACTCCAGAGAGGAAAGAGCTCTTCCCACCCACTTCCCTTCCAGAAGAGGTAGTGGGGATAGCTTAGCTTGAATACAGGCTCAACTTTATGGGGTCAGTAAGGTGATATTGTCAGACCCTCCTTGAGTCATAGGTTAAAAGATAAGGAGAAGGAGTTCCCCAATAGCAGCTGGGTGGAGAAAAATGGTGATGAGGGTATATGGATAAACAAAAAATCTAGGGGTGCCTAGGTGGCTCAGTCGGTTAAGTGTTCGACTTCATCTCAGGTCATGATCTCACGGCTTGTGGGTTCAAGCCCCACGTCAGGCTCTGTGCTGACAGCTCAGAGCCTGAAGCCTGCTTTGGATTCTGTGTCTCCCTCTCTCTCTGCCCCTCCCCCATTCATGCTCTGTCTCCCTCTCTCTCAAGAATAAATAAACATTAAAAAAAATCTAAGGGAGTGAGGATGACAAAAGTATTGATCCCTGCTCCATTTCCCTGTGCTATGGGCAGACTGTGTCTGTTAGGGAGAAAATTCATCATCCAATTAAACACATTCATATGTGTTTTGATTTCTCATTTTCCAAATATACCCACTCCATGGAGAAATATAAAACTACCTCTTGCATGCTTACATTCTTGGTGGGGAGTCCAACCAGTGCGGTCCATGGGAGAAAATGAATCCCCAAATCAGACATGAGTCCTTGAAACACACTGGCCGGGAATGAATGGCAATTCTAAACTTTTGTAATTAGCCTCATGTACAAAACAGAGTCTTAAAGGTGATCAAGGGCTGGGACAAAGGGAGCTTCTTATTACATCTTCTCATCTTTCAGCCCCAGCAGTTCTGCCTCTGGAATTCATGAAAATTGAATAGGCTATAAAAACACCTATCAATGAGGGGCACCTGGGTGGCGCAGTCGGTTAAGCGTCCGACTTCAGCCAGGTCACGATCTCGTGGTCCGTGAGTTCGAGCCCCGAGTCAGGCTCTGGGCTGATGGCTCGGAGCCTGGAGCCTGTTTCCGATTCTGTGTCTCCCTCTCTCTCTGACCCTCCCCCGTTCATGCTCTGTCTCTCTCTGTCCCAAAAATAAATAAAAAACGTTGAAAAAAATTTTTTTAAAAATAAAAAAAAAACACCTATCAAAGATTGTAACACAGAGACGTTGGATAACATTTAGTCCCTTTATTTGCCTTTTTTTCCCCCTCAGAAACGGGTTAACAGAGCAAGTCTGAGATTGTTATCCTAAGAAAGACCTGCTTGCAAGGCTGGTCCTTGGCTGGCATCTGGGAATTTGGATTTTATGAAGGTGCCTCCCATTCCCTAATTGATAATATTGACTCATTGTGCCTAAAACTCTATGGTTTGTGCTGAACAACCACTTTCTTTTTCTGGGAATCTCAAATTTTTGTACATGCTGGGCAGAGGTTGCTTATCTGACTGACCCCCAGTAAAAAACAAAAAACAAAAAACAAAAAACAAAAAAAACCCTTGGGCACTTAATCTCTAAGGAGCTCCCCTGATAGACCAATTTACTGCTGGTGGAATTAAGGAACTAAGAGACTCCACGGGGAGAGGACTCTTGGAAGAATGCACCTGCTTTCCTCCAGATTTTGCTCCATGTACCTTACCATTTGACAATTTTGCTTTCATTTAATAAATCTTAGCCATAAGTACAACTATGAGTTCGATGAGTCCTTCTAGCAAATACCAAGATAATACTGAGGGCACCTGACACAGCTTCTAACTTCCCAGCCACTCCCTTCCAATTCAGTTTGACTTCCCAGTCTGTAGACCTAGTGAAATCAACATATTTGATTATTTAACATATGCAGTTGATGCCCAAGTGTTTATAGCATAGTTACAACACTTGTAGCCTAGAAAAATCTTAAGGCAAGTATAACCAAGATGCCTGCATAAACCATGCCAAAAAAAAAAAAAAAACCCAAAAAAAACCCCACGACAAAAACTCATAGAATGCTTAGCTTTTGAGCTATGCTCATTTATAGTGAAATCCCCAAAATAAAATACTGTGAAGACTACCTTGAAATAACTGGAAGAAGTAACTTGGTGGGGGGAGTTATTTTTACTTTGGACTCCTTCTACCTATAGCTCATTATTTCCCCTCAGCTGATAACATTAAATTTCTCATGATTCTATGGGGGGGAGAGTAAAATTAATTTTTTTATTACTGAAATATTTTTTTTTCTTATCTTATTTTGTCATTAAAAATGGTTTAGGACACCAGGGTTTCTGATGATCAGTTAATGTTCTTAGAAAATAGAAATATAGGTCTTTTCCCTTTGTAAAATGAACAAACTTTACCAGCATACAAAGTAAAAGGCCCACTCAACACTCATAAATAGGAGTTAATAGACTAATGTAGGTTACTTAATGGAGTCTTGAGATTTTAGAAGACTGCAAAGTGCAAAAGATACACGCACGTGCACAACCCCTCTGTTTTCTTTGCCAAGGGCACAAGACAGTATGCATCGCCCACATCTCGAAGAGCCCTCTCATCCTCCAAAACATCCAAAAACTTTACTCCAGCTTTATTGAAATGGAATTGACAAATAATACGTGTATATATTTTTTTGCTAAAGAATAAAGCACAGGGAACCAGCCACAACAGAGGGTAGGGATGGGGTCCCATACTGAAAACAGATTTAGTGAGACTACTTATTCTTGAGACTTGCCATCACTACTTCATCTCCTCCTAGTGCAACTCCTACCAGCAGACAGGCTTATACCATCCTCACAGCCAAGGAGGTAGTATTAGCAATGGAAGAAGAAATAGACATGAGGGAATATAATGTAGTCCCATGGTTAAAGTCACGGATAATCAGAAAGAACCTGAGAATCAGGAGAGCATGGTTTTCTTTCCAGAGAAACTAGCCAGCTTAGAAGAAAACACCTAGGAATTTGTGAATAGCTTGATAAAAGAGCCATGTGTCTACCTGATTATCCAATAATGGATCCCATCATTCACCTTGGGCCACCCCTATGTGCAGGGTTTCTAATCCATGTTTTATGATTTGTTGATAAGCTGCCTTTTATTATTTTTTTTATTTTTTATTTCTGCTTTATTGATATAATTATTCATAATCAGGCAGATATCAGTAGACATGTGACAACATTCAAAAATGAAAGATAACAGCCAAATACCCCTAAAAGGAACTCAGAGAAAATAAAGATAAGAAAATAGAAATGAATGCATAAAAATCTTAAATCCTGTCAGAAATACAGAACAAGATGCTATTTAAAAAAAGAAACCTGCAGAGAATAAAAAAATATGGCCTTCAAATATTAAATATATGACAACAGAAACAAATATCATCCACAGAATGGTTGAAAAATGAAGTTGAAGAAATCTCACAGAAAATGAACCCCAAATTCAGAAAAGACAAATATGAAAAAAAAAAATTAACAAAGGAATAGCTAAGAAGTCCAACCCCCAAATGCACATGTTCTGAAAAAAATGCAGAGAAAAATAGGTAAGTGAAAAATATTAAAGAAATTATATAAGATTTCCTTTCATAACTAAAAGACATGTATCTCCAAATTTAAAAGGGCATGTCAAGTGCCAGCATAATGAATGGAGAAAGACTCACAACAAGATATATCAATGTAAATTTTCATAACATCATGGAGAAAGTAGAGATCCTAAAATAGAGATCCTATTTCTAGCTTGGGGAAAATAACAGATAAAATAGACACAAAACTTAGAAAATCTCAAAAGAAATACTAGGAGCTTGAAAATAAGGGGGAATAAAACCTTAAGATCATTTAGAAAAATTATTTTCAGCATAGAATTCATCATGTAACCAAATGTTGACTCAAGCAAGGGTTGAATAAAGATATTTTTAGTAATACCAACGATCAAAAATTTTACCTCCTTTTTACCCATTCTGTACTAACTACTGGAGCATGTGTTCAACAAAGTGAAAACGTAAACCTAGAAAGAGAAAGAAATGGAATTCACAAAAGCAGGGTAATCCACAGTAAAAAAAAAAAAAAAAAAAAAAAGACAAAGGCATTCCCTAGACTAATGAAAGAAATAATAGGATCAATGCACAACCTAAAAATGATGAAATAGTAAGCAAACCATTATTATCTAGTGGAATGTAAAACTTTATGTGTCTGTCCTCCTCTGGGGACATGATCTGACTGTCCACCGCCTGGAATGGCCCCCCCTTTGTGAGAACCTGTCCATTGTATGCTGAGACAATGGGTATAATGGGTATAATGACGTTGATGGTACGTTAGAAGAAGAAACATAGAGTAGAGCGCCATAGGGAATTTCTTTAACTTGGTCACCAATCTCCAAAGTCTCCAAAGGCCCTGTGATCTGTCCTTATGGTCAGGGTCCAACTAGTCTTCCAATGATGATGTATGACATTCTTTAGCTGGCACCCAGGGAAATCTGGGTATGGGTGCTTCACACGATTAGAGTGACACATTTATTCATTTGGAAAATATTTATGAAGTGCTTTCTCTCTCTTGAGCACTAACCTAGGTGAACAGACAGACAGAAATCCCTGCCAACATAGAGCCCGCATTCCAGTGCAGGTTTGTCAAGACAATGAGGTACTGTCAAACAACAGAAAAAAACAAATAGACGTGATAAACAAGAAAATTATAGACTACATTAGGATGTGATAAATGTTATAGAAAGAAATGGAACCAGGCAAAGCAGATGAGGAGTGCTGAGGTCTATAGGTTGTAGTATCGAATAGGAGCAATCAGTGTAAGCGTCACTAAGATGATTTCTGACTACCTCGAAAGAGGTAAGAGAGTTTACCAGGCACATATCTGTAGAAGCACCATCGAGGCAGAGGAAACACACATTGCCAAGAATCCAACATGGGAGCATTGCTGGCACGTTGAGTAAAAGTGAGGAAAACATTTTACTGGAGACCTTTTGTCTTCAAGGATATTTCTTCTTCCTGGCCAGAGTGCACTCCCTTGCATTTCCTTTTCTGGCCCATTCTCAGGCCCTTGGGCATGCTTCTTTCCTCTGATCCTCTCTAAAGATAACCACCATTCTAATGATAATCTGAAGTTTCACCTATGTCATTCCCTTTTGGTTTGGAACCTCTGGACAAAAACGCCTTCCCCTCAAAGATGAAGAACCTGATATTCAGAGAGTTTCGCTCCTTAAATCAGCTGGGCAAAGTCCACCACCAAATTTTTCACTGCAAGCCCACTGGTCTTTATGTCTCTACCTGTGATGTCCTGGATTTTTCTCTTACTGAGGCAATCCCAGTCAAGTCTCTACTTGGGGAAGGTGATGAAAAGATAGAAATCAGGGAAAGAAAGGAAGTAAGCTGGCATTTAAAAACAAAAGTCTGAGTAAAAAGCAACACCCATGTGTCTCCATTCAGGTGTGGATATTACACACCTGAATTTAGTGCTGGCACTAAAAAAAAAAAAAAAAAATCCAACCGTTCCTATTTCCTACACATACACCCATATACATACACACATATTAATGAAACAAGCCCATCCCCATACTTCACTACCCTCCTCTCTGCCATGGGAATGACAAACAGAAGTTATCTAGGCCAATGTACAAAACATAAATGTGCAGCAGCATCGTGACTAAAATGATTTAGAATGCATGAACTCCATGCATTCTCTTAAATGCATATGGTATACTTAATGTTTTAACCTTTTCAGGTTGTTCTGAGTCTTCAGTGATAAGGCTGTATATAGGCTTACAGTTTATCTCTCTGTCCTGTTTTATTAAATAAAGGATCCATGCATGTGACCTATTCATAAGCCAGTGTTGGGGGTAAGGTAAGATGCAAATTGAAAAATGCACCCCCAAGTACGTGTTTCATAAATTTGTGTGTACGTGTGCAGGAGAGGAGAGAGAGCCGGAGTTGGTTTTTTTTTTTTTTTCTTTGTCCATACGCTCACCATTTCCTTTCCTCACGTCTTCAGTTTCTCCTCCATACTAGCTCTAGAATATGACAGTATCGATTTCGATTCCCTACACCCTGACAACATCTTTTTCAGTGGTCCCTTTTTAAAACTTGCCTTGAATTATCCTAATTTGAGCGTGCCATCTGTTTCCTGCTAGAAACGTGACTGATAAAAGCACCATCTTCCCCTCTCCTAAGCCCATAGAAATGATAAAGTATAAAATGGTAAAAGTTAAGTGAAACACTGGTGCTCACATAGAAAGATAAATACTGCTTTGGTCTCAGAATGAAAGAGGAACCTCTTTCTAGTCTAAAGAACCTCAAGTTTGGAAGGAGGGAGCTCTAGTCCTATCAGATAAAGGAGCTTCGAAGTTCTTCATATGAAGAAGGTAGAGCAGACTGGACCCAGGCTCCCTGCATGAAATGTGTGGTCATGGCTTCCCTTCTCTGTCTACTGAAGAAAACAGGAAATTAACGTCTCAATTATCCCAAATTATGGCTGCCCATATAAAGCTGAAAGTCGAGGGAAGAAGGTGATGGACATATCCTGGTAGATGAAGACTTAAGATAAGCTATGACTCTCAGTGACTGCAACTTCCCAAATCATCACTTTATCAAGATCTCTGAGCTATCAATGTATGACTGAACCTAGATTAGGACCTCTAGAAGGACAGGTGGAAACGTTTACAAAACTGTCAGACATTGTGGAGTTTGAGCAAAGAAAGAAGAGAAATAAGAACAGGAAGGAAAAGAAGGAAGTTTTCTTTTTGATGAACAATTCAAAACACCAGAATAAATCTCATAGTAAGTGAAGCAGTCATGAAATCAACCAGAAGATTAATTCTCCCCAGAAAAAAAATGAAAATAACAGAGGAATCAAGAATGACTTTCTAATCATGCATGTCATTAAATAGTGTTACATTAATAATTTGACATGATGTTATATTAAAAATAGGACAATCCTGATAAGAAACACATAGAATAGATTCATACATTCAAAAGTAGTGTAATAGGGGTTGCAGAAGAATAAAAGAAAAAAATGAAGAGGAAAAAAAGTCATTGAAGAGGTGTCAGCTGGGAATCTTCTTGGGAGAGAGACATACGTCCTCATATTGAAAGTGCATATCAAGCGCTGAGCAGGATAAGCAGAAAAGAAATCCACATCTTTTTCTTAAAGACAGAAGTGATTTTAAAAACACTTAACAATCTGAGTGACACAGGCATCAATGCATCAGAGGGATGCCAGCTTTAGTGCTAAAGCAGGACTCAAGACGCCCTTTGGTAAGGTTCCTTGAAACTACAGTTTTTGGTTCATAGGGAAATCTGGAGTTTTCAGGGAATGGGTTGAATAAAAGTCAGGGGCTTGCTTCAATAGCTATTTACCCAAGGGTATGGAAGGAGTTCAGTATTTTTACAACCAGTATGAACCTACTAGTATACAGTAGTATACCCCTGCCTACACTATTTGCGCTAACAAGGATTTGTAATACCCTTGCTGTTTCTCTGCTCCTTATCACTGTTTGCCTGGGCAATGGCAACATTCTTCTAATTTGAAACCCTTTTCTTCAATTCTTCAATTGAACTGTTCAATTCAATTCTACTAATTTCAATTCCTTTCTTCATAGCTCTGCCGAGTGATCATTCAAACTTTGCTATTAGTGTTTTCGCTTGCTGTGCTTTTGATAATATCACTATTACTGATAATAATAAAAAAATAGTACTCTCTTTCCTTGTATTTGCTTCTACTTTGATACTCTACTGTCTCTTTCCAGTATTAGATGGTACAGGACATTATGGTTTTAGGGAAATTTCCCCCAAAAATGTAATATTCTTACATCTTTTCTTTTTTAATGTTTATTTGTTTTTGAGAGAGAGAGCATGCTTGCGTACAGGGGAGGTGCAGAGAGAGAGGGAGACAGAGGATCCGAAGGAGGCTCTGTGCTGACAGCCTGATGTAGCTCAAACTCACGAAATGCTAACGACCTGAGCTGAAGTTGGATGCTCAACTGACTGAGCCACCCAGGCGCCCCCTACATCTTTATATTTAATATAAGAAAGACATGTCTTTGCCAAGGGCGGAGGGCTGGGAGCGGAGGGTAGTATTGAAAGCTGCAAAGTTTCTGAACCAGTTGCATTGCACAGAGAAAAACTTTATTATTGGTGAAAGTATTGCTTATTAGACGTATTGTAAAGCCAATATAGACCTCGGTTATACAATAAAATGCCAGTTCATCGGTAGTCTGAATCAATTATTTCAAGTGTACCTTACTAACAAAAATATCAGTAGATTCAGCATAAAATTTTGTGTATTAAATGCCAAGCCTAACTGTGAATTTTGTTCCGTATCTTGAAAAAATTTATAATAACGTTCTCATGAACTATCAATACAATATACAGACATTTGTGAACTAAGAATTTCCTAATTAAATTTCCTCATTAGGGGCGCCTGGGTGGCTCAGTCGGTTAGGCGGCCGACTTCGGCTCAGGTCATGATCTCGCGGTCCGTGAGTTCGAGCCCCGCGTTGGGCTCTGTGCTGACCGCTCAGAGCCTGGAGCCTGTTTCAGATTCTGTGTCTCCCTCTCTCTCTGACCCTCCCCCGTTCATGCTCTCTCTCTCTGTGTCTCAAAAATAAATAAACGTTAAAAAAAAATTAAAAAAAAAATTTCCTCATTAAATATGAATACATGATTTTTACATGTTTAAACTATCAAATGTCAGTATTTTACTATAATTTTATTATAAAATATACAATATCACTAAATGAACTTTGATTTTAAAAAACAAATAATATTAGTTATTATAACAAAAATTAGTAACAATAATATTTAGTTGTATATTATTTTTTACAAATAAAGATGGATTTGTATAAAAACAAAACACATTAAAAACACATTTTTCATTAGCTGAAGGTTTGGAGAAGAAAGCATCACTTACGTTTTACTACAAATAATGGATTTGTGCAAAATCACATATGATAGTAGGTCTTAATTGATGACTGCACAGAAAGTACTAAAATCTCAATACTGAAGATAATCCCTTCCTGTCATTTTAGTTTATAGCATTGTGTGTTTTTACAGTGCAGTGGGTCATATTTAGTGTTTTCTATCACTTCTAGGAAGATTTGAAGATGTTTTTGACTTAAGCAGATATTTAACTTGCATATTATTAAATCAAGTAATAAAACCAAAAAATAGTGATCTGCTAATACCTACATCTTGGGCATTATTTTATATGCTTTCAATGTGTACCTAGCTTCCATCATACACAGATATCAATTCCCTGCTAATTTATACAATTTAAAACATATTTGGAAGTAACAATGACCCCGAAACATACATGTCAATGTAACCACAGTGGTCAGTTTGTAAGGGTGGGGATAGGGGCATCTGGGTGGCTCAGTCAGTTAAGCGTCTGACCCTTGATTTCAACTCAGGTCATGACCTCACAGTTTGTAGGTTCAAGCCCCACATCAGGCTCTGCACTGACAGTGTGGAGCCTGCTTGGGATTCTCTCTCTCCCTCTCTCTCTCTGCCCCTACCCCGCTCATGTTCTCTCTGAAAATAAATAAATAAACATTTTAAAAATTAAAAAAAAAAAAAAAGAGTTGATATAGACAGATCATTTTTTGTAGAATTTCTTAGCATTCTCCTTTCCAGTCCAGGTGTCTTTACAACAATTATGTGGCTTTCCTTAAAAATATACATTTCTATTCTTAATCTGTTTATCCAAAGTATATTTAGCCAATTTTTATTTTTTAATGAGAACATCTATTTCCACAAAGCCATTCATAACTTAGTCCCATTAAGATTCCTAAGTACAAATAATGCTAATATTTTATGACTAAAGATCAGATGCATGATTTTTAACAATTCTGAGTATAATTTTAGAAACATTGGAATAGGATATTAAAACTCATGACTATCCAAGAAAATCAAAGATGCATGCTTGATTGATATAAACCTATAAATGCATTTCTAATTTTTGTTTTTTTGAATTTTTAGATTAGGTAAACAGAGCTTTTTTTCACAATAAATGTTCCTTCATCATGTGTTATAGTTCTGCCAGTGTTAATTAACATAACATTTTCAAATGATATTCATAATATATTAAATATTATTTATAAAATAGAATAGTCTTAGGGAGACCTCATTTCAAAACATTTATGAGAGAGAGGTTCTATTCTTGGTATATGGAGAAAGAATATAGCAAACAAACTGAAAGCATGAACAGGCAATACAAAATATAAAAGAATATAAACAAAACATTTGATCTTGGTAATAAATGAGTAAATGTTCATAAAAAATGCAAATACTTTATTTTTTCCTTATGAAATTGGAATTTTTAAAAATGACAATAACCAGTTTGGATGTGGCAAAGAAGATCAAATTGGTACCAATCTTAGAGAACCAGGAAAAAATTCCTTTTGGAACATTTAAGTCAGTATTTACAAAAAAAAAAAAAAAAAAAATTGTTCATAGCAATCCTTAACCACAGTAATGGTCTCTAAAAAGTATTCACTATTAAAAAGAATCAGGACTACTGAGGAGGACAAAATGGCCAATTCTAGGTCTAGGGTAGGAAATCTTACTATACCAGAAAACAAGTAAGTTTATCAAAGGATATGGGGATCATGTCAAAAGGACACAGGAGCCAAGTCAAAGATTCCCACAGGTTAAAGACAGGAGGATTTTAGAATTAAAAACAAAAACAAAAACAAAAAAAACTGACTTAAAATGTTTAAATCAGTTTTCACTCAATATTGGGGGAGTTTTTTAAAGAACTACTACCTTTAATGAGAAAACAAATATTCTTGGTTGATTTCTTATTTCTGTGTTGTCTGTGAAATTCTAATATAAATAACAATTTTATTGAAAATGTCATGTCTCTTTTGATCCCAGTTTTGACTGCCTCCCTTTATTTCCTCTTTTATACATACATATGTAATTTAAGACTCCACCCCCCCCCCCACCGACGTTGCTTAAAGTTATATTAATGATGCAGGTTATTTTTTAAAATATGTACTTTCTTAAATAGAAAGAGAAAAATGAACTTTTGGAATTGCCAAATGTAACTGAAAATATGTCATTTAATTTTGGAAGAAACTAGAAAGCAATTTTCTATAAAATATTTTTTAACATGTAGGGTGAGGGTGCAAATAGATATTATTTCCTACACTGACACACATAATTGCTACTTACTTATAATAAAGCAGTACTATCAGTAATGTGTCATACTTCAGAAATATAAATAGTAATATGTTGATAACATTGTTATGATGCTTCAGTTACATGGTTAGTTCTTATAAGCTTATAAGGAGCATAACAGGAATCTAAATTTGCCCTTATTATATTTTTACTGGATAAGAAATGCCATACACTGTATCTAAACCCTGGCAGCCTGCGGTAACCATTTATATTTCTGGAATATTTTTAATGCTTTATTAATAACTGAGGATATTTCTGCCTATCAAAATTTCTTTTTTTTCCTTGTTCCGTTTGTATTCCATTTTTACAACTTCACATTTTTTCAGAAATTGTGTAAGATTACATTTCTGCACTTTTTTTATCTTAAGGATGGCTGAACAAATATTTTAAGGTTATATTTCAAAGAAAAATATTTTCTACCTCACGTGTAATATCAACACAGTACTATTTCAGATTCATTAAAGATTGAATGTATCATTTGGTAAGAAAATGGAAAACTTTAATACAGGAGAGTGTTTGTTTATAGCTTTGAAATTTGAAATCAATAACGCACACTATTTTATTACAAATGAATTAATTGTATTTATAATTTGTATATTTATTACTTTATTGCTTAACAATGCTAAACATTCACATCTTCAAAAATAATTATTTTGAAGAAGTTTTTCTTTCTAGAATAGATAATGACTTTTACATCACTTTATTCAAACGTAGATTCTAATAAGAAAACTTTTTGAAACTCCTGTTTCTGGCATACTCTTGCTTTGTTGTTCAATATATAAAAATCTTTCTATCACTTTTGGTGTTGGAACCTCAGATTCCACATTAGCCCTTGATGGACAAGCATGGATCTAACAAAACACCCATCATTATCTACCTGGATTAAGACTTGGCATCTTCAGAAGCCTTGGTAAAATGATCCTGTCTTCTCAGTCCCCTTATACATCCTGATTCTATGTAGATTGCCAAAAATACACAGATAAATAAAGAGGACATAGCATCGTTTTAGAGAAATTGACACCCAATTGTTCAGGGCTTTCTACCACATGTAAGGTTAAATTTGACAGGATTTTTTTTCATTCCAGTTATTAAGTTTACTCAAATAATCCTAGAATTCCAAATGAAATTATTATCTCTCATGTGACTCTCAAAGCAGGGAAAATAAAGGAGTACCTTGGCTTAATCAAGGAAATTAAACAGCAAATTTCAAATAAAATAAAATGCCAAATTAAATTTGCTCACTCTTTCTTTGGATTTTTCACTGTTTCTTTGGAACATGGACAACTCAAAAATGCGTATTCTTCAGGGCCTCTCAAACTTGAGCACACATAACAATCACCAGGAGAGCTTGTGAAACAGATTCCTGGATCCTTCCTGCAAAGATTCTGAGTGTGACTGAGTATGGGAGGGGGTCCAGAATTTGCATTTGTAACAAGGTTCCAGATAGAGCTGATGGCCAGTTGGAGCAGCTGGAGGTGTGCATTCCCAGCTTAATTTTTCTTGCTCCTTAGATAATTTGGCACTGAACTTTGCCTCATCAGTTTTCCCCTTCCCACCACTCGTCTTTTATGTCCGTTTTGATTTTAAAATGTCCTAGGAGCAACTGTCCACATGCTATCCTTTTACCCAGGAGATGACCTTAAATAGTTCTGCTTATCATTTCATCGAAGGAAATACTGATATAGAAGCAAGTTTAAATAGCTTACTGGTCTAGGTCATTGCCTAGTACATTGCTGGAATTAAAAACAGCTTCATTTTAGCATCACACACACACACACACACACACACACACACTCACACAAAACCCTTTTTGCTTTGGGTGATAATGTTTCTGCGTTACAGTCCAAACAAAAATGACTTTTTTCTGGAATTGCCTTTGAACTTGAAAAGCTTTAATAAGCTTTTTAAAAAGAAATTATACAATATTCATTGTCCAATCATCATAAGCCCTATGGGATGATGTTCCATAGATTTAATATTATAAAGTGCTTAGATTGGTTACAGCTTATCTGTAAATGCGTCCTCCTTCAAGTATTTTAGCACATGATATAAAATAATAGCAGACACCAATATTTTACGAATGATTTCTAGGATGAAATCACTTCCAATAACATGAAACCAGTGTTCCCTGAACATCTGGCAGCAGAATTCCTCCTAGGAAGAAAAAGGTTGTTTTGCTGGAAACTATCTTGATAAGTCACTGAAATTGTAGACTAGGTGCTAAGAGAGTCCAAGCAACAATAACAAAATAAGTAATTTTTTAATAAACATTTTTGTCGCTTGCTCCGTGCCAAAAACTGCTCTGAATGCTTATACATATTACTTCATTTCATCATTATAACTATGTTTATGAGATATGCACTCTTTCCCCTCCATTTTACAGATGATGAGACTGAGGTTAAGTGACTTATCCAAGGTCACATCACTGGAGGTCCCAGTGCTGGGATTCCAACCAAGGAAGCCTCCCTGCATACAATGCCGACTTTATCTGATAAGAGGAAGTTTGCAGGTGTTTGCTGTTTGTTCTAGGAAAAAGAAAAGGGACGAAAGGGAAAAGATGAAGCAGAAAGAGAAAAGAACCAGAGAAATAGCAAAAAGCTGGAGGATGAAACACGGACTCTGCTTTTGGTGGCGATGTGACTGGAAGGATTTTTAAGAGGTGAAGTGTTCAGTATGAAATGTTACATTTTTTTTACTGATCAGAGTACATTGTGGCGCCTCCCTGTGACCCCAAAATCAACAGTAAATCTAAAATCGCAAAGTCTTGTAGAAATCAGCAAAGGGGCAGTTTCACATCTAGGTTAATGTTGTATAGAACAAAGATTTTACAGAGGCAAAAAAAAAAAAAAAAAAGCCACAAAAACCCAAAAGCATGAGTCCAGAAATAGAGGTGATCAGCAGATCATAATCCCAGGTAGTCTCAGAACTCTTGGCTCAGGCCATGGGACTGTGGTTCAAATAACCTTTTCTAAATCTCAAGAGAAAGGAGCCCCCAAATGACATTTACATTTCAAGTTAAGAAAATTATCTTGGGGACACCTGGGTGGCTTAGTCGGTTAAGCTTCAGACTCTTGATTTCAGCTCAGGTCATGATCTCACGTTTTGTGAGTTCAAGCTCCACATCTGTCTCTGAGCTGTGGGCATGGAGCCTTCTTGGGATTCTCTCTCTCCCTCTCTCTCTCTGCCCCTCACCTGCTCACACATGCACACACTCTCTCTCTCTCTCTCTCAAAAATAAATACATAAACATTAAATGTTTTTTAATTTAACAAAAAGAAAATTATCTGGTTTCCTCCACTATAAATTAAAGATGTGGGGGAATTATACTATCCAATTTTAACAATGGAGCACCATGGTCAGCTCAAGAAACACTATGGATATCTATTTTAGTTGATGAAGTTTTGGGGTGATGGTAGGTTGGTGTTCTGGAGCCAACAGCCAAGAAAGAATTCTTGAAGACGTCTTTGGTGAAAAAGGTGATTTTATTAAAGCACGGTGGGGGGGACCCGTAGGCAGGAAAAACTGCTCTGGGGTTATGGCAGGTGACTCATTATATACCCTCAGGTTGGGAGTGGGTTAGGGATAGAGTAAGTCTCTGAGGAATTTTGGAAGCAACGCTTCCAGGACCTTGAAGGGCTAGCTGTTACTAGTGAGAGGCCATTTATTACTGTTTAGTAAAACCTCAGTCATGAGACCCTTCAGATGCATATCGGGGGGCCATAAGCTTGCAGTATGATTGCCAGCACATATCTTGGGGCAGTTGAGATCAAGGAAGCAGACTTACAGGATGCACGAAGTTGGGATAATGTTAAGCTAAGATTCTCTTTTACCCCTAGCAAAGTGTCATCATTGAGACAACTGAGTTCCTAGAGGGAGTTCACTCTGTCAATTTCAAAGACTTGTCAATGGGCTATAGGCAGTAAGAGAATTTAATTTTTCATTTGCCTTAGTTTCCCACATCACCGTGGCAAGCACTTAAACCCCTTTCCTTTGCTCTTGGGTAGCCAGGAATGTCCAAGTAATAACACACATATTCCATCTGGGGGCAGGGTGCTGTTAGCCTATTCTTTGCCCTCAGCTTGTCCCGATGCTCCCTCATCATAGTCATAATAGGAAATTACACAAATACTTTTAAAGTTAAGAGTAATAAGAATATTTCAAAATTTTTCCTTTCTCTGTGGACAAGTCTATATACTTTGGATGGACAATTTCATTTCTAATTCACCTTCAATTTTTAGGATGTTCTTGATTTATTGTAAAGATGTATTTCCATAGGGCATATATAATGCCAAGATTTTCCTTTGTCATATATGCGCTGCCACAGTCCAAACAAGGACAGGCAGGTTGAATGAGGGCCATTCCCAGGCTGATGACCTGGTTAACTGTGTACATTGGCTGTGACTGTGCAGCTGAGGCCATCTGTGCCCCGAGGATTCCCAGACAGAGCTGTAGCAGGTGAGTTTCTCTCTGTAGAGTCAATGAGAGAGCTAATAAGCTTGTCGCAGCTGGATGATACTCTTTGCATATCTTTGCATGTCCTTATTCTTCCAAGGAGCTGCCTCCAGGAGAAAATTCATGTGGGTCACCAATTACAGTGCTCCCCAATTGGTTTGTAGATGTTTCAGCAGACCTTATTTGTTACACATAGAACTAACTTTTCAGTTACTTCCCCTTAGTTCTCACAAATTAAAAAAAAAATAGATTAAGCAACTCCACTGACTTTTAAAAGAAGGCATTTTCATTTATTCATGCATTAAGCAATTAATAGATTTTTATTGAAGACTCAGTATGAGCTTAACCCTATGCTAGTTACTTCAGGGGTGAAACAGCAATAACAGTATTTATTGTGTGCTATGTGCCACACACTGTGCGGAAAACTTTAAATCCACCATCGTGATCAACTCTCACCACAATGATATGAGATATAGCCCTGATGTACAAATTAGGAAACTGAGGCTCAGAGAAGTTAAGAATTTTACCCAAACAGACTCTAGGTTGCAAAGACTAGGTATCATCTCTAGTCTATGTGACTCCAGGGACTATTCTCTTAATAGACACATTCTCTTAATAGGTCTGGTAATACAGTAATATATGGTCCTGTCCCTCAAGAAATTTACAATTTAAGATGTATGGAATTCAACCTAAGAAAAATCAGTATGCATTAAGTGCTATAGCAATGGCCTGATCAAGTTCCAATAGCAAAACAGATTGAAATAATGTCACATTTCATACTTTTCATTGAGGGCGTAAGAAACCGTTCTAGGTCCTTTGGGCAAAGATGCAATGATCATGGTATTCCAGGTGAGTGAACACTAAAGTAATAGCAAAGGGTCAGAGGCAAAAGTGCAAGGACAGATTTGGGATAACCAATACAGTTTACTACGGGAGAAGCATAAAGCATTGGGTATGATGCTTGGAAATATGGGTTGAGGCCAAATCAAGTACCTCAGGTTTCACAATCAAAATAAAAATATAACAGTGTATAGCAGTTACCAGATATAAACACTAAAGGAAGTTCAAACTTTAACCCAGTTTCTCACATCAGTGTGTACGCTATTAATGAAAACAACCCAGATTTTGTGCATTTCTTCTACTTTGTGCATCTTCTTTCCTCTATCCAGTTGACATAGATTGAATTTCACTAAATCACATGGACAATCTGACATAATAGTAGGTTATAAGGTGTAACAAGTCACAATTATACTCTGGTACTTCCCTCAGTTTCAGAATTTAGGTTACCTTCTTGGTGGTTGAGACAATGTCTGATTTTTCTTGAGGATTAGATGAAAAAGAACTGAAATAGAGCTCTTTCTGCCTTCTGATTCTATTCTCCTAGGTTGAAGGATAAAAGGGGGAAAAAGGAAGAGCCAGAAACATCAGAGAGCTCCCTGATATACATAAATGTTCCAGTGTGTGTGTGTGTGTGTGTGTGTGTGTGTGTGTGTGTGTGAGAGAGAGAGAGAGAGAGAGAGAGAGAGAGAGAGAGAGGGGGAAAGAGAGACAGAGAGACAGAGAGAGAGAAAGAGACAGAGAAATCAGGAGGCTGTGGGTGTGGTTTCTCCTTCCCCTATATCATGTAAGCATGCTAAGAGTGCCCATAATAGGATGACCAGTATGTTTCTCTTTCAGGGAGGACTTTGAGTTGATCATTTTGTACAGAGAAACAATTACATGGTGAGAGTAACAAAAATTAGGATTTTTAAACTAATTCTTTTATTATAGGGGGTCTTGAAATAATTCACTGAAATTTCTGACTGTTCTTTCTTCAAATTTATTTCATGTTCTTGGGTGTTTCAGAATGCTGTGACTTTGATAGAACTTGGGAAGTAATGGGTACCTGTATTTGTTGCCATTTATAGAATTTCTTAATACTTTTAAGTATTTCTGATAGAATGTGGATAAGAAAATGGTTTTTGCCCTTGCAAATCTATTCACTAGAGTTTTAAGACTTTGCCTTCGAAAATCAATGTCTTTCTGCCTTGCTGAGTTCTACCAGTTAACACAGAGTGATCATTTTTCTTCAGGAGGCCAAGACAGAGATGGACAATCTGGGGTCTCCTGTTTGTCCCTGTGTGCACAGCGGGTTCAGAATTCAATTCTGTAGTGCTACTGTATGATCTGTCCTTAGCTCTTCCTTGGGGAAAGGCGAAGTTTCAAAGCCAGCCATTGAGGTGATTGTAAATTCCATTTTGTCCCATGAAAGAGAAGTTAATCCTAGCAAATGTGGTGCTTTCTTTCCTAAGTTATTTGTGGACCATGGAGCATACACTAATAGACATTATGCTGTTTTTTGCTATGGCAACTGCAATGCATTGTCATCTAAATCTTCGTGCATGCATAATATCAGAGGCTTGGTGCCCATAGGACAAACCACAACAACACGGGGAGTGAAGTTGATGTCAGTTCCCTTGTTTTGTTTTAATGTCCTGCTGAAATATCTCTGAAGCCTCACAAGACGCTTTGCTTTGATCAACATCCTTCAACCTTCAAAGGCATCCTGGAGGTGTTTGTGAGACAGCTGCTTGCTGAAATAACCTTGATTGCTTTTTCTAAGAATTGTCACTGCACGCCTCAGAGATCCGTGGAGTCTCTAGCAAAAACTGCTGATAGTAGCACTCAAGTTCATCTCTATTCAACATGCTAAGTCCCCCCACTATTTTTCACGAGTGACACCTCAAATGATTGTGCACACAAATGTGCTTAAATGTAAGTCATCTAAGATACCGGCCATTTTTTATTCCCAATATTCGCGTAATTTTTCTTATATAAAAGTAACACATGCTCAATTGTAGAAAATTCAAAAAATTCACAAATATGAGAAGGAAAAATATCCTGAGACCACCACTGAAACCTGAGAGTATTTCTTTCTGTAATGTGTAATGTGTAATGTGAATAGGTTTTTGTAATGCGTACACTAATCTGTAATGTGAATAGGTTTTTGTTTTGTATATTGTTAATATAATTGTAAAAAAAAATGTATACAGAATAGAGCGTACAGCTTTATTTTTAAGCAGTTACATTATACCTGCCTTTTAATAGTAAAAAGAAAAATCATCATGACGTGACACTGACTTGCCGATTAAAGCTCCCTCACTCCATTAGCATTCTCATATTTTCCTGTTTCAGTTCCCAAGCGTTGCCAATATTCTTTATCACACAGAAGGAAACAAAAAAAAGTTAAATGGCTGGACACTTGAAGAAGTGTTGGTTTGGGACACATAAAAATCAACTGAATTGTAGGGTTTTTATTAGTATTATTATTATTGGACAAAAGAACACACTGGGCTGGAAGGTATTCTGTTTCACCCCCTGTGTTTGGAAAAGTGAAATGTCCAGCTACTTTTGCGTTGCTCACAGAGAAAAGACGGTCAAGGTGCTGGGGAAGATAATTAGCATCCACCTGGAATGGACCTTGGGATAGTAGATAGGGAGATCAAAAACCATCTGAAGGAATTAGAGGATAAAAAGCCACAGTGATTTAGAAACTTTTGTAAACAGAATAGTGAAGGATGGAGATAAGAACAGGAGGAGGAAAAGGAACTAATATTTGATTTGGTACTTGGGCCAGGCACTGTGTTAGGCACTTTCCCAATATGACCTCATTTATCTTTACGGTATGCTACAAAGCAGAGTGATACATTGAAGCAGAGAAACCGGAAGTAACACAAACCATTTTCTTCCAGTCAGGAATGACAGAAAGCTATCAGGTAGATTTTCAAAGCAAATCCAATCAGAAAAAAAAGAGGGTTTTTTTTTTGTGTTTGTTTGTTTGTTTGTTGAGATATGTACAGATCACGGATAGTTGACAACAGCTAAGATTTTGTAATATCTGCTTGAAGTTTTTTTTTTTTTTAATATTTGAGATAAAATATTTTCATCAAGAGTTCCCCTTAACCTCAAACCACTTTCTGATCTTCCTGCTCACGGAAGTAACTCATATCATGGATGTCTCCTATCTTTCTACTTTATTTTTAAAGTATATTACATAACTTTGAAATTTTTGGTTTTAGTCATATATTTTTATACCAAACACGAACAACTGTTTTAAAGACGGTAGCATGAAGAACTGATATGGGAAAGCAACCAGTTAGAGAAAAAAGTAAGAGATATAATCTACTACTGAAAGTTCATTTTAGCAGTATTCATAAATTGAATTCATCTTTGCAAATTCCTATATGGTCCATCAAGATGACTTCAATGTTTCAAATGTTTAAAATACATAGCAACATTTCTATTCTTCTGGAGTTTTCATTTAATAGAAATATATACATTAAGAATAAAATCTGAGGGGTGCCTGGGTGGCCCAGTCGGTTAAGCGTCTGACTTCAGCTCAGGTCAAGATCTCACTGTTTGTGAGCTCGAGCCCCGCGTCGGGCTCTGTGCTGACAGCTTGGAGCCTGGAGCCTGCCTCGGATTCTGTGTCTTCCTCTCTCTCTGCCCCTCCCCTGCACACGCTCTGTGTCTCTCTGTTTCTCAATAATAAATAAACGTTAAAAAAATTGTTTTAAAAATAAAATCAGAAACTTGATCAAAATGACTGACATTGACAGTATGTTATTAGAGGAGAAATGTTTGCAAAAAAGGTCCACATGGTCTCTATTATTTCATCATCTAAGATTATATTTGAAAGATATATATATATAATATATATATAATATATATACACATATATATATAATGTATATATATATAATGTATATATATATACATAAAGTTTATTTATTTATTTTTGAGATTTAGAGCATGAACAGGAGGGGCACAGAGACAGAGATTATTCCAAGCAGGCTGTGCACTGTCAATGAGAAGCCTGACATGGGTCTTGAACTCACAAACCATGAGATCATGACTTAAGCCAAAATCAATAGTTGACACTTAACCAACTGAGCCACCCAGGTGCCATTGAAAGTTATATTTTTAAAAGTGGTTGAATTCCAAACATAAAGACATGAAAGCAGCTTTAATCTATTTTGATAAAAACATGTTTAGTCTAGTGGTGTCTGAGTGGCTCAGTCAGTCAAGCTTCCGACTTGGACTCAGGTCATAATCTCATCGTTCATGAGTTCAAGCCCCGCATTGGGCTCTGTGCTTACAGCTCAGAGCCTGGAGTCTGCTGCAGATTCTGTGTCTTCCTCTCTCTGCCTTTCCCCAGTTCGAACTGTCTCTCTCTCTCTCTCTCTCAAAAATAAACATTTAGAAAAATTAAAAAAATAAATAAAATTTTAAAAATATGTTTAGTCTAAACACAAAAATATAAAATACAACCTTTCACATTTATCCTGAAAAAATCCTTTTTGATGAATATTTATTTAATGTGAATTAACAAAGGGAAGGAACAACACAATTTCATCTGTTGTGAAGATGTTGGATAGTGTATTAAATTAACTTAATTAACTTAATTAATTAAATTAACAGAATTAAATAATGTACTGATATGAAATAGTTGGATTGTGACCTACATTACCTATACCAAAAGCTTGAAATTAATGGGAAATTTATACAACTGTTTGCAAGATTTTATATTACTAAGGGAGAGATTCACATGTTAAAAAACAAAAAAAACCCAACAACAACAACAACAAAAACAGAAAGTGAGAAATGCTAAGTTGGAGGCTGTCCAAGGCCTTCCTATTCTGAAATGCCATGACTAGAGGGCTCTCATCCTTCCTCCACCCACAAACTGAAGGCCTTGATGGAAAGAAATGGAAAAAGAAGATATATAATAGCTCTGGTGGATTGATTCACCCATGAGGTATAAATCAAAGGGAAAAGTCGGGATTATTTTTAAGAAAATCTATGTACCTCCAACCTCAGATGAACCTTCTTGGACAAAACATTCCAACACAACAAAATGCTAAGCTCAGAAGTTGTACCTAACACTAGTTCTCAAAACTATTTTGACTAACAGAAATTTAAGTTTCCCAGACAGCAATATTTCTAATATTACAAATTATTATTTTTTTCTGCAAGTTGGCTAGTTATCAAGGTTAACACGTTAAGCATTTGGTAAACCTGAAATGGCCTAAAATGACTGATGGATAATTTGAGTGTGCCCTCTGGCCTTTCTCTGGATTGAACTTCCTGTTGTATTTGGGGAAGGTAGTCAGTGTGCTCGATAAGTAATTACTGCACTTTGGTGTGAAAATTATGAGAATTATAGAGAAATATATTAAAGGGTTGAATTCAGCGTTATTGCAAATTAGCTAATCTAGTCTTTTGGCACAAAATAAGCAGCCTGCTTTGTACACATTTGGAAGGTTTTAAAAACAAATCAATATAGCCATACACTCTGGACTATGCTAAATAGAGCTGCCGATCCGCACACACTTCTTCGCCACAGTGGGCCCATTGTGGAGAGCCGCCACATCCAAAACACCTTCCAGCTGTTGGAGGAACCCACAAGAGAAGCAAGTGCAGACGCAGACACCCTCAGTCAGATAATTACCTTGATTAAGATTCTCAGAATTAAACGGAGTTTAATCAAGGACCCTGTGAAATTGTGAGAACGCCAGTTTTCTGGGCTTGTCCTCCTTTTCTGCAGATGGTGAGTTGCCAAACAAAATCAAAGGAGTCTTAATTACAAGGATGAGAGGCAAAGTCAAAAGGGAATGGAGAATCTGTGCTTTGTGATAGAGATGGACCAGCACCAATCAGCGGCTCCCTGGCACACTCCCCTCCCCCCTGCACGGACAGAGCTACAATGCCTCAAAGCTGAACACGCTGTCAACGTTCCTCAACATTCCCGACAATCGGAGGCACTGAATTAATAGGTATGCCAATATAGCCAAGGTAGTGGCTAATATTGAATCCTCTTATGATACATGTGAAGTTTTTAGGCAATATTTGGACTGATATTAGACAACCACGTCACTCCAGCCGTTATTAAGAAAGCATGACCCAACCTGAATCTTAAATCAAACCATTATTGGAAATACATCGCCATATAAAGAGAAAGCCTGAAAATCAGGTATATGGGTGGTCAATACTTTTTCGAATTTTCCTGCTTCCTCTTAATTTGAGTTTGGATCACAAATGGAATTGATTATAAATGTAATCCATCCTATGATATGTGTCAATGTCTCCTTTAAAGTCCACTCACTAATGTCCTTTTCATGTAAATTGCTACTAAGCCTCCCACTGTCCTGTATGTCTACATTTGGTCTTTTGATGTGTTAGGCCTTACAGTTCTATTACTTTGTTTTGTTTTCATAAAATTTGGCCTATTATTATCAATAACATCAATGAATCATCATCTATTGATACTAGTTAATTTGGTGCAGCCACCCTGGGGTAGGATATTATAAAAACCATTGTATCCCCTCCACAAGTCATGTTTATAATGTCTTTTGACATTATAAAACATTTCAATATCAACATCAATAACATATCAATATATAACATTTCATGATTTATATTTTATAAATTAAACATAATCCATCCCTGTGTATTTTCCCTCTATTTACCATTATTACAAGCCACAGATGCAAACAGTTCATGGTCAATTTTCCTACAGGTTTCCTCTTATCAATGCTCTATACTTTTGATTTTTAGAAACTTGCAACTTTTTAAATTATTTTGTTTAGTTCTTCAAAAATTTCCTTTGAACTACTCTTCATATACTCTCTATCCTTTGGCACCGAAAGTTTTACATTTCCTCTTTTTCTCAGGTTCAATACCATCTCCCTCCTATATTTGGACACCTAGTGAGCGGTAGATTCTTCTACTTTGGGCTTCTTATGATTTATGTTTACATTTTGTTCCATTTATGTATCTGGAATGATCTCTGCGGCTTCCATGTCTGTATCTCTGAGGATTTAAGGCTACATCTCTGACCATATGTCATTAATTGCTTTTCCTTCTGCAAGGTACTCTATACAGGTCTTCCCCATCATTTTTGCGACTACTGCTCATTCTTACTTTGTTTTCCTTCCACCTTTTCTTGCTATACAATTTGGTATCCTATTTTCCAAAATTCTTCCTAAAGTGCCCTCTTACAGCCTTGCTTTATCTAACAGATAAAGAAATTTTACTCCAATCATACAAATTCAGGTTTCAACCCAATTGAATGATGTGTCTTCTCTGCTGCATGTTGTGTGGATATGCATAAGCGATTTTTATCACTCTTTAGACATTATACACTCAAAATTTCTTAACTGTAAATGACATCCCAAACAATTTGTACAATATGCCATATATGAGAAGTAGCACAACACTAGAAGTTGAGAAACTTGCATTTTCATTCTAACTCTGTCACTTTTTTTATGGACAGTTTTTGTTTTGGTTTCGTTGCTTTGATGTTCACAGGGAACATAGTAAAGTAAAATTGGTTGATTTGTATAATACTTGTATTCTAAGTAATGTCATCCATTTAACCTTCAGAAATTACTTTTAAAAAATAAACGTTCCAGGGCACCTGAGTGGCTCAGTCGGTTAAGTGTCGGACTCTTGATTTCGGCTTAGGTCATGATCCCAGGATTGTGGGATGGATCCCTACCTTGGGCTCCATGCTTATTGTGGAGCTTGCTTGAAATTCTCTCTCTCTCTCTTCCCTGGGCCCCACCCCCCTCTCTAAAATTAAAAAATAAACATTCTGATTCTCCCCCTATAACTGGCTCCCAAAAAAAGGAAACATTTTTTAAATGTATAAATACCCTGAATGTATCTTTTGTAATTTTGCTTGATGTGCTTTTTTATATCCTGAATTCTATGGAAATTTATTAGTCATTTAGAAGATGAGGTCTCTTATTTACTTTTAAATTGGGCACAGAGCCGTAAGGAGGTACCACTGCACACCTATTAGAAAACTAAAAAACACTGACTGTATCGGGGCACATGAGTGGCTCAGTTGGTTAAGTGACAGACTCTTGATTTTGGTTCAGGTCATGATGTCGTGGTTTCGTAAGTTCAAGCCTCACACAGGGCTCTACACACTGACCTCACACAGAACCTGCTTGGGATTTCCTCTCTCCCCTTCCTCTGCCGATCCCCCACTCACATTCTCTCTGTCTCTCTCAACGTAAATAAATAAGCTTAAAAAGAAAAAAAAAAAACACTGAGCATCTCAAATGTTAGTGAACACATGCAGGAGCTAGATCCTTCATTCACTGCTGGTGGGAATGTAAAATGTAACCACTTTGGAAAGTAGCTTGGCAGTTTCTTAAAAACTTAAACACATGCCTACCAAGTGATCCAGTCATTCCATTCCAAGATATCAATGCAAAAACTGAAGTATATATCCATACAAAGACTTGTCATTAATGTTCCTAGCAATTTATTTTGTAGTCACCAAAAAGTTGGGAACAATCCGGGTGTCTATCAAGAGATGAGGAGATAACTGATGGACGCATAAACATGTGGTAAACACATGAGCACATCAGTATGTCCATACAATGGCACACAACTCAGCAATACAAAGGAATAAATTATTCATATACCCAGAAACATGAATAGATCTCAAAGTAATTTTGTTGAATAAAAGACTCAGACAAATCATACTGTATGAGTCCATTTGATAAAAGTAAATATTTTTTAATGTTTATTTAAATTTGAGAGAAAGAGAGAGCATGAGCCAGGAGGGGCTGAGAGAGGGGGAGAGAGAACCCGAAGCTGGCTCCTCACCATCAGCACAAAGCCCAATGCGGGGCTCGAACCCATGAACTGTGAGATCACGACCTGAGCCAAAGTCTGATGCTCAACCAACTGAGCCACCCAGGAGCACCCAAATTACACATTTTAAACACATGCTGTGTATCAAATATCAATTCTATCTCAATAAAACTGTTTAAAATGAAAAAGAAATTGGAGATTTAGAAATGTCATTCCACTCAACAGCTGGAAAAAGAGGGAATTTTTAGCTTGTTGAACTTTCTTACATTTTTATAAAATTAACTGTTTTGTTTTTGTCAGTAAAATCTTGTCTTAAAGAAAGAAAAATAATTAAAGCATATTGCTTCTAATCTAACTGGGGTTGAATATGATTAGAACCATGACGTTTGCTTAAATTATCACACTTTCTTGAATATGCACAAACACTCCTTTGTGATCAAAGTGGTCAGAGGTACAATATGAGCTTGAGAACCCTCTAACCAGTTGGTATAGGGCAGGTCCCAAAACAGAGATCAGCTTTGAGATATCAGTATCAGGAAACTGGAAGGGAACAAGAGCATTTAGCAAAGTAGCTGACAGTGTGGAGTCCACAGCAAGATGTCCAGGGTTTGAACTCCAGCTCTGACACTGACTTGTAGTATAACTTGGCAAATTATAAAACTTTTACCTTCAGTTAGCTTATCTGTAAAGTGGGGGTGATAAGAGTGCCTACCACGCAGTGTTATGAAAAGGATTAAATGGACTAATTTATTTAAAACACTTAGATACCTAACACTATAAAGTGCTATTATTTGTTGTTCAATAAGAACCCAGGATTAAAGCATAAGATGATCAATTAATGTCACCCTAGATCTGGAGTCGAAGCGATCACAATTCCATTAGTTGAAAGTTTGATAAGGAAAACCATAACTTGAGCATAATTATAAAAATGTGATTATACATTAAACGGATTTAAATTTTAGTTGGAAGAAGTATGCATGTTCGTAAGCTTTAACAAATCAGACTTCTTTATTTCTTTCTCTACCTCTGGATTTTCAGTTGACTAATTTTAGAAGCTTTGTTTCTTGACTTTATCCCCCATGTAACCACTACATGAAATAATCCAATGCAGATATGAACCTTGGTTTATAGTATACAAAACTGTTGGCAAAGCCAACAACTACACGAAATAGAGTATTTTTTTTTCCCCAAAGTCTCTTCATTTTTCTCCTTGGTGACAAAAGAGAGAATTACCTTATAAATGTACTACTACAAAATGTTACTTTAAGATCATCATTTTCCAGTACATTTGTTAGGCTGTTTTAAATTTTAGTAAAGAAAATCCAATCTCAGTAATAGAGAAGTCAATATACACATGTGTATATGTGTATACACATATACTTGGAATAGAATTGAAACTAGAAAGGTTTCACTTTTATTGCCACATTTCCAGCATCTAGAATATTCCATGGGACATAAGAGAGTCCTTGTAAATGTTTGTATAATGAATGAATAATCAAGAATCAAGGCAACCGTGGGGACAAGCAACTCTCTGTTTTTATGTCATGACTCAGGATCTTCATGTTTTTTATTTCTTTTACTTCCAATTGGCCTATCTACCCCACATTCTCTATTTCCAGATCCCAGAAAGTGATCATCTTGTTACTTTAGTACTACCCTTCATCCCTGCTAAACAGCATGGGTACTACTCAAACTAAAAAATACACTACTCTTTTTTTTTAAGTTTATTTATTTTGAGAGAGAGAGGGAGAGAGAGAGAGAGAGAGAGAGAGAGAGAGAGAATCTCAAGCAGGCTCTGTGCTGATAACACAGCCCCGATGTGGGGCTTGAACTTACAAACCGTGAGATCATGACCTGAACCAAAACCAAGAGTTGGAGGCTTAACCGACTGAGCCACCCTGGTGCTCCCACTTTTTGTTTTTATTCTTTTTAAGTCTACACTACTCTTAAATTAAGTTTCCTCTCCTGGTTCACATTATGAACAGCACCAATGAAAGAACAGCCTGTGGTATTTTCTGGAATAAGACATAATAAGTGGAGCAGAGCATTCTCAGAGATCATAAGTACAATCCCAATTTACTGCACCAGTATCTGAGAGAAAAGAGACCTCACTGGCAAGTCATGAGGAAAGAGTTTATGATATCAAGTCCTCAAAATATTCAAAGTAACTCTGAACATCAAGTGAAAATATGATATATTTACTGAAGAAAATTGCTAAGAATATGAATTAGAAAGAACTGCAGTTATAAAAAAAAATCCAAAAAAACTGAATGATACTTAACGAAAGGGAAAAAAAAAAAAAAAAAAAGAATTACAGGGCAATCAAATGAGATTGTCAAATGACCTTAACCACTCAGTTTCAGTTTATCAGTTCTTGACTACTGACAGAGTAGTTAATATTGTTATCACAACTATCTGTCTTTTTCATATAAGCTCTTTGAACAAACAATTTGCTTTTTAAAGTATATTTACATAGCACTGTTCAAGTACTCACTATTACTGCATTCAAAAATGTGATGTTTATTTCATTCTGGGTCATATGTCTTTTCTTAAGATAAATAACAGCTCTAAAATTACAAGAGGAGAATAGGCTTATACCCATAATTTTTTTAAAAAAAACTATTTTTCCCTAAGACAAATGACACTAGAGCGGTAGAATTGCCTAACTTGTCAGGAAGGAGTATATAGTCATCGAGGAAAAAGTGACCTTAAACATAATGCAAGTTCAAGTTCTATCCTAAAACTTTCAATTCAGTGGGATCATTAGTGTCCTTATGTGTTATCCAGCCCAACACTTCAAATACATAAAGGAAAACTGAGCTTCAAAAATAATGATCCTTCTTTCAGGAGTTGGTAGAATAGAGAAAAAATTATACACCATCAACAACCTTGATCTTATTTATAACTATAGAACACTACCCCTAACATTTGCAGACATACATACTTTTCAAGGACATGTAGTATGTTCACCATGATAAACAATGTGTAAGCAATTGAAACAAATATACATAAATTTTAAAACATAAATCATACAAAATATGTTCTCTGATCACAATGCAATAGAACTTAAAAACAAAAATATATCTAGATAACCCAAAATATTCAGAAGTTAAATAAATAATTTTTAAATAATCCTCAAAGTCAAAGGAGAAATCATAAGAGAAATTAGGAAATCTTTCCAAATAAATGAAAATATATCAAAATTTCATAGAGGCAGCTCAAGTAGTGCTCAGAGAGAAATTTAAAAGCTTTAAATTCAAAATAAGTGTGGTATAAAATCAATTACCTATGGTTCTATCTTTGGAAGCGAAAAAAATAGGAGCAAAGTAAATGGGAAAAAAATAGAAGGGATAAAAAACTGTAAAATATAAGCAATAGAAATGACTAATACAGTAGATCGAAAATTAGGGTCTTTGAGAGGCTCTTGAGTGGCTCAGTTGGTTAAGCGTCTGATTCTTGATTTCAGCTCAGGTCATAATCTCATGGTCATGAGATGGAGCCCTGTGTAGGCTCCACGTTGGGTAAGGAGCCTGCTTAAGATTCTCTCTCTCTCTCTCTCTCTCTCTCTCTCTCTCTCTCTCCCCCTCGGCCCCTCCCATGCTCATGCTCACACACTCTCTCAAAAAAAAAAAAAAGAAAGAAAGAAAATTAGGTACTTTGAAAGATCAACAAAATTGATAAATTCCTTTCTAAACTGATTAACAAAAAGAATATAAATTACCAGTATCAATAATAAAAGATGTATGATCACTTCAGATCTTACAGATTTAAAATGATACTAAGAAAATATTTTTAACAAATTTTATGGGAAAAAAAGTAATAGCTTAGATGAGATGACAAATTTATTGAAAAGTACAGCATACTAGAATTGGCACAAGATGAAACACAAAATCAGAATGTCACTATCAATGAGAGACATGGAATTCATTATTAAAATAAACCTTTTCACAAAGACCAGTGCTAATGTTTTCTATAATACTAATATTATTATAGAAAAGACTTAGGTAACGTTTACTGTTTTATGTTATATGATTATGCTATAATTAGTTGTGTAATAAAATTATTTGTTAATCATAAAGTATGAAACTGAGGGGCGCCTGGGTGGCTCTGTCAGTTAGGCGTCCGACTTCGGCTCAGGTCATGATCTCACAGTTCGCGAGTTCGAGCCCCGCGTCAGGCTCTGTGCTGACAGCTCAGTGCCTGGAGCCTACTTAAGATTCTGTGTCTCCCTCTCTCTCTGCCCCTCCCCTGCTCATGTTCTGTCTCTCTCTGTCTCAAAAATAAACATTAAAAAAAATTTTTAATAAAAAAATAAAGTATGAAACTGATAAACTATTAATTATACACAATATTACATAAAAAGTGTGATTTTATCTAGTATGTTACAGGTTTATTATTACGTTTATAATGTTTTTTACGTAGCAGATATTTTATATACATCATCTCATTTAATACAACAATCCTGTGATCTAGGTATTATTATGTCCACTTTATCCAAGAAGAGACTAAGGAGAAGAAAGGCTAATTACCTAATAAAAGGCAGAGCTGGCTCTAGAGTCCATTGTGATGGGTTGAACTTAGAAGGTGGAAGGAAGGAGTTTGATACTAAAATACTCAAATGCTCCCAGCTTTGGTGACCAGTGTAGGGTGGTGCCATTAATGGGTTTAAGAAAGAGTAGTAACCACCCAAATTCCACGTTTGTGGAACTCTACGTGTCTAAGTAGTTAAGAATTGTTCTAATCCTTATTTTTCATGCCTACTCTTGGATATAAGAGAAGTGAGACTCAAAGATATTGGATTATTTACTTTCAGTAAATTATGCAGCTAGCTAATAAAAAAGTGAGAATTCAGATCCATGACTCCAAAGTCTTGCATTTTTAACTACCATATTGAGGGAAAAAATGCAATTCCACGTTATGATATACTAAATGTGGTATGTCTTCATGTGATCCAGATTAATAGCCTTTTGCTTTGTACCTTAGAAAACAGGTACATCAACCCAGTAGTCACTGAAGCCATATTAAAAGGCGAAATGCTTCATTCTGCTTGTGTAGACAGAATAGCTGCCATTTTAGTTTTAGGAAAGTACAACAAATCTAACGAGAGACGTATTAAAGCTGACATATTAAAGCCAACTCTCCAGAGTTGACATGCCAAGAATTCACGTCCACCTCTAACCTCTCAGGTAGCATAATTCATGTTGAAAGTAAAGAGCTTCATGATATGCAAGCTTGGTTTTAGTGTGGAGGGAAGAAAAGGGATGATGTCAGAAGAGAAGAAAGATTTTGAGTGCTTCACAGTGTGGTATCCCCTGAACTGTTTTGACTTTGATCTGGACCCACCAGCAAAACTCAGAAGAGAAGAAAAAGTGCATTTCCTCCCATTTCAATGGGACACTCAAAGATCAGCTACTTCATCCCTGGTATAGGTGTTGACAGGAGGTGATGGCTGGTGCTGCACCCTGGCTGGCACCAGGGCCCAAAGTGCAGTGACTATGGAATCTACACCTACATCTACCTGCAGAGTACCAGGGCATCCAAAGAGGGATCATGGATACCTCTTTAATGACCAAAGGGCCACTGATTGCTGTGCAAGGCAAGAGTCCATGGGAGGTCTGCTAACGCATACAGAGAAGAAGGAGGCTTAGTGTCTATACCAATGATGGCCTGGAGAACAGGAGATTGCTTCCTGCCATTATTCTTTGCATCTGATTGAATTGCTTTGGCTGTTATGGTCTGAGCAAACACACATTAGCAGTTGTTCGCTCTTTCCCGTCTCTAAGCATTTTTTCTGAGCTCTGCATATCCAATTCTAGTCAGTCATTCTAAAACCTGCTCCGGGAATCCTGAGCATCTAGCCTAAAATCAGGATTCCTTTTATATTGAGGATGCAGAATAATATGCAGATTTATACTGCAATGTTTTACTTGTGTAACATACAAACTAATATTTTCCAAATTATATTTATCGGTGTATTTTAGTGCCCAAATGGCCTACAATTTCACTAGCCTCTTCATATTTAAAAAATAAAGTTATACATTCACATAATTAGATATGATAAATGCTCAGAGAATTACATAATGAAAAGTGAAGTTTTCCACAACCCCACGCCCTCAATCCCTCTTCCCAAAGGGAGCCACTATTAACAGGTAATTGTCTGTAAATTCAGAACAGTTTCCATGCATATAGCTACATATATATTTTTTAAACATAAAAAATAATCATACTATTCTTACTTTTCTGTAACATAATTTTCACTTAATAATGCATCTTGAAGATTTTTATTCAATCAACCCATACATATCTACATTTCAGCAGTGTCTCTCATATGGGCGTATCATAATGCACTTACCAAGAACCTTAATTACAGTGACTTTTTTTTTTAATTTTTTTTTAATGTTTATTTATTTTTGAGACAGAGAGAGACAGAGCACGAATGGGGGAGGGGCAGAGAGAGAGGGAGACACAGAATCAGAAGCATGCTCCAGGCTCTGAGCCATCAGCCCAGAGCCTGACGCCGGGCTCGAACTCACGGACTGTGAGATCGTGACCTGAGCTGAAGTCGGACGCTTAACCGACTTAGCCACCCAGGTGCCCCTTCAGTGACTTTTTGTTATTAATTGTTCTTATGAAGAGAGCTACAGTCAAATCAGTGTCCTTACACTTAAAAACATTTTTTTAGTATAGTTGATGCACAATATTACATTTGTTTCAGGTGCACAACATCGTGATGCAACATCTCTATACATTATGCTATGCTCACCCCAAGTGTAGTACCATCTATCATCATACTGTACTATTACAGTATCGTTGACGATGTTCTCTATGCTGTACCTTTTATTCACATTATTTTTTCACTCCATAACTGGCAGCCTGAATCTCCACCCCCTTTCACCCATTTTGCCAATCTTCTCACCCCCTTCCTTCTGGAAACCATTAATTTGTTCCAGGTCTGATTCTGGTTTTTGTTTGTTTATTCATTTGTTTAGTTTTTTAGATTCCACATGTAAGTAAAATCATGTGATATTTGTCTTTTTTAGCCTGACTTATTTCACTTAGCACAATATACTCTGAATCCATCCATGTTGTCACAAATGGCAAAATCTCATTCTTTCTATGGCTGTATGATATTCCTCTGTGTGCGTGTGTGTGTGTGTGTGTGTGTGTGTGTGCGTGTATGTATGTGCATGTACCACATCAACCTTATCCATTCATCTATGTATAGACACTTAGGTTGCTTCCATATCTTGGCCATTATAAATAATGCTTTAATAAACAGGGATGCATAATATCCTTTCAAATTGGTATTTTCATTTTCTTTGAGTAAATACTCAGTAGTGGAATTATTGGATCATATGGTGGCTCTATTTTTAATTTTTTCAAGAATCTCCATACTGTTTTCCACCATGGCTGCACCAATTTACATTCTTACCGACAGTGGACAAGGGTTCCTTTTTCTCCACGTCCTTGCCAACACTTCTTATTTCTTGTCTTTTTGATTTTAGCCATTCTGACAGGTGTAAGGTGATAACTCACTGTGGTTTTGATTTGCATTTCCCTGATGATTAGTGATGCTGAGCATCGTCTCACTGTTGGCCATCTGTGTCTTCTTTGGAAAAATGTCCTCTCAGGTCCTCCGCCCATTTTTAAATCGGATTATTTGCTTTTTGGTGCTGAGCTGTATAAGTTCTTTATATATTTTGGATATTAAATCCATGCTTATATAGCCAATTAACCTAAGACAAAGGAGGCAAGAATATCCACTGGGGAAAAGACAGTCTCTTCAACAAATGGTACTGGGGAGACAGGACAGCTACATGCAAAAGAATGAAACTGGACCACTTTTTTAAACCACACAAAAGTAAATTCAAAATGGATTAAAGACCTAAGTGTGAGACCTGAAACCATAAAAATCCTAGAAGAGAACATAGGCAGTAATATCTTTGACATCAGCAGTAGCAACATTTTTCTAGATATGTCTCCTCAGGCAAGGGAAACAAAAGCAAAAATAAACCATTGGGACTACATCAAATAAAAAGCTTTTGCACAGAAAAGGAAACCATAAACAAAACAAAACAAAAGGCGACCTGCTGAATAGGAGAAGATATTTACAAATAACAAACTTAACATCAGTGTACTTATATCTTGATGCACTTTAAGTTTCAAATATATTTCAGATTTGGTAAAAAAAAAATTGCCAGATTTCATTTGAGAATAGGTTTCATCAAGTTCCATTTTCACCAATAGTGTATGCCAGGCTTTCTGTCTCTCCAGACTGATGTTATGAACCTTTAAAACTTTTGTTCAACTGATTAAAACAGTACTATATGGTAGTAAATAATATTGGTAACAAATTGCAGAAATATGAGGTTTTGAACATAATAAAAGTAATAGTAACAGATGAGTGCACCAGGTTTGTTTGTTGATTTCAAATTCTGGTTCTATGTTTCACGGGTTGTATTTTTTCACCAATATGATATTGGGGTACTTAAAAAGTGAGAGGAAAAAAATCACTTGAGATTCCTTTGAAATTAAATGAAAAAAGATATAGACTTTCTTCCTATTGTGAATTGTGTATTTTCACATCTCCCTTAACAAATCAGCTTGGAATTTATAAGAACTCCAAATATTGAATTTTCTGGAAAATCAAATATTTGCCTTGGAAAGGAGAAATTGCGTAGTCACTAAGGATAGTTAAATGGATTTACAAATAGGAAATACATTTTATCACATCATAGGATGTATCTCATTGACATGAAGCTTTTATTACATTGATTTTAGGGAGTAATTTTTATTGTACATTTGTACCTTTCTGGATGGCATAGTCACTGGAGAAAGAGGAGTAAAGGAAAGAGGAGTCATGGGAGGAAGAGTGAAAGACAAGGAGAGTAAAGGTAAGGGAGGGAGAGAAAGACAGAAACACACTGGTGTGAAATGGCCTATTTTTATTTCCTTGTACGATTCTCTTTACTTACTGAAAGATGGTTCTTTCTGACATAGAAGATTCACGCTGAATAATTCCAGTGTATAACATTTTCTTCTGAATTTTGGTTTGATTTTGTTGAAGCTGATCCCTGAGTAGACTGGGTTCACATTTGGAGGATTAACAGGTGTAAGTCAGCAGAAAACAAAATGCTTAGATGAGAATGAAAGATAACAGAATACACTTTAAACTGTTCAGCTTCAAAGAATTCTCATCCAGAGTGATAGCCTATGAAATTAACAAAGATACCTTCACCAGTGGCTTTGTTTTAAATGGTGCAGGAGTGTTGTGCAAAGGGAACATGGATACACATGCTACGCGGTGTAAATATTAAATAATGTTTAGAGGGTAAAAACTTATAAACAGAGAAACAGCAGAGAACACTTGATCCCCCCAATCCCTCATTATTCCATAGAGATATGTGCTAAGGCGAGCAGAGCTGGGCTGGATTCTTTCTCACTGAGGGGCCTGCCATTTGAAAACTTCACATATATTTATAAGAACCAGGGGGGCAGGGAGAGCCTATATAGCTCTGCAACAGTGGAATTTCCATTGTCTAGAAGAGAAATGGGGGGGTGGGGGGCTGGGAAAGTCCCTCCAGTCTGTTCTTCCACTAAACTAACCCAAATCAGCTAAGTCAGGTCTTTACTACGCTGCCATAAGCAGAAGGAGGATGTGTCTCCAGAGTCATCCGCAGATTGGTCTCTCCCCTGTCAGTCTGCATGTTAGCACAGTGAATTATTACACACAATTAACTTGAGTCTTGGATTTCGATAGAATGTAGGATAAACATGACTCAGCTTTTCTTTTGTTTCTTCATTTCACTGAGCCTTTATTCAGCATTTTGGAATTCTAACCCTGCTACTTGCTATATGTATGACCTCAAGCAAGTTATTGAACTTCACTAAGCTTCAGCTTATTCACTTGTAAACCGGGGATAACAATTCCTATATTTGGTGGTACTGTTTAAGGAAGAAATAAAATGAGTCATGCAAAATGCTTATTGAAATACCTGTTTCTTTCTTTTCTTTTTTTTTTTTCTCTTCTTTCCTTCTTTTTTTTTTTTTTTTTTTTTTTTTCCTTTTTTTTTTTTTTTTTTTTTTTTTTTTTTTTTTTGGAAGAATGGAAAGAAACAGTGTTTTCTAATTTGGTTATCCTGGAGAGGAAAGACCATCTAATTCTAAAAGCCCCACTTAAAAAAATTTTTACCTAAATAGGACATGTTAAATTGACATCTCTAAAAGTCATTACTTCCTAGTTTTTATATCTCTGTGCATAAGGTCTTCTATATGAATAAAACAACGTGGAGTCTTTGAAATTCCTAAATCTTATGGTAGGGGGATGTTTCTGAATAGTTGTCCCATCTTTGACACAATGCGTCACAAATAAAACATAGTTTCCAAACAGGTCCAAATACCCTCTGTAGACAAATAAGTGCAGAGCAATTAATTCTGGCTGAAGAGAATAGACCGAGACTACCAAGAAAGCTGCATTTACTGTAGATATTGAAGTACCAGGTGACAGAAAGGTCATGATTTTCATCTTCAAACCTATCATATTGAAACGGAATTGTTTAATTATGTTAATGTGAATGACAAGATCATAAAAAGTAACCTCCAAATATCTCTAGTTTTAAATTCACAAAACTAAGTTCAGCTCGAACTCTAATCACCTGAGAATTTTTAATTATTTTACTTGTAGTTCTTGGTAATTCTTAAAATAGTATGGTTAACATTCAAGCTCAGACCTGCTATTGGCCCATTTCAACTCATGGACACATAATCTAAGCAGAATATGTCTCCTTGGTATGAGTGTTAGGGAAACAGGACATCAAATTCTTCTTTGGGTATTCTACAAAGGGCTTTTATTTGAGAGAGAGTGTCTCAAGAATATGTTTGACCTGAGGCATATCTGAAATGGAATAATAGAGACATGTGTCAAAATAGACTATTCTGTTACCTGCAACATTTCCTCAAATCTCCCACTGGTAACATAATGACATTTTGGTTCTGAAAAGTAGGTCCTCTCTGGTGGGAAAAGGCAGAGTCATAAGATCATCAGTTCTATACTTCCTAAAATCTTAAGGTACCAGGAAAAAATGTCACATTTTTCCCATTTGAGAACTCAAGTTAAAATGTCTTCAAAAATAGAAGATAAGTGAAAATTTTATTGTGTTTTAGATTTGGGGAAAATATAAAAACAGTTACCTACTTTTATAACGTTTGTCTCTAAAGGACAAAAGGGTTATGTTTGCTCATGTCACATCATCCATGGGCATTTGGGAACCTCTGAATTTTAGAGCTGCATTTGGGCCACTTCCCACTGTTGAGCAAGCTAATAGCCCTCAATTTGTCCATCTTGACCTCACATATTTTAAATGAGGATTAAATGTGGTCGTAAATAGCATGACCCTTATGTAGAACTTCAAAAAACGCAAATTCTCTTTTATTTTGTAAAAAAAAAAAAAAAGGTCTAAAAATACCATCACGCAGAGGAATCATAAAAAAGCAAATGACTGATTCTCTACCCCAGCTGCAAAGCAATGGTTCCTGAAATGCACTGCAAAATGCAGTAAGCTTAGACAGCTGCATTGGTCGGTTCAAACAGCTGGCAGCTGGCCCCTTTTCCCCACTAGTGTGACTGGAGAAATATAGTAGTGTTAAGAGATTGGCTTTTAGAGTCCAACAGTCATGATGCTGAATGATGACTCCACTATTGACTGCTGAGTCATTTACAAGGTACCTGTACTTTCTGAGGCCACCTACAACATGAGTTAAGTAAAGTGTCGGCACAAAACTTTGTACTGCATGTTGTAAGCGCGCCATACATGTTATGTTTTCTCTACTTTTTTTTAAAGAAAAAAAAATATCAGGTAATGTGTACAGTTTGAAAATTCCAGCTAATCAGAAGGGAAAAAAAAAAAAAGGACACTGAACAGAGTGCTTTGCACAGAAGAGAAAATAAAGGTATTATTAGGGGAACATGGTAAAGAACCCTAAAACCACCAGGTACAAAAGAACTATGTTTTCCTCTACCTTAACTGATATTACAACAAAATGCTATGACATCCATACAGCATCTCCAAATATCCTAGTGGGAACTTTATTTGAGGGTTTTTTTCATACGAGATTCTTGAGTTTGATTTCTAGCTGTCAATCAAAATGCTACCTCTAATCTTAATAGTTCCTGTCACTGAATTTTGATATGAACCCCATTAAGTTTTGTTGAAAAGCAGCCTTTATATAATACAGTTGCCCTCCAAAGCTAATGAATAATGTAACATATTGTTCATATTAATTCATAAAACCCATAAATAATGAGACAAGAAATCTAATCAGTACATTTTAGACATAAATGTTTATCATTAAGAATTATGTGATGAACTATATTATATTGCAATTATTATTTTGTTAAAAAAATTACAATTTAACCCATTATGATGCATAATCCTGTGCATTTTAGCTTACTCCTAGGTAGCTAGCTGTTTGCCACTAAAATAACATATGGTCGAATTAAACAGATGTCATCACTTGTAGATGGGGTCCAAACTTTACAAAAGTTAACACAACTATGTAATTCACAGAAAGTCAAAAGAATTCTAAGCTCCTCTCCCCCCAAATAAGGTATGTGCCAAGTGGAATACAATTCTGTAAGAAGATAATCACCTCCAGGAAATTCCAAGGGGAGAAGTTGTACACATTGTCCACAGCCTCAGTGCATTGATTCAGAGTAAGGTAGCAAGAAAATTAAACAAACAAACAAACAAACAAAATAACCAAACAACTGGTTTTGAGACACTGTCTGTCTTTCAATACTTTCAAATGAACTCATCTCATTCTTATTCACGGAAGGAAAACACGTACACAATTCTGTGAAACCAAAGTCAATAGAAATATCCACATACCCAAAACAAGGATTTTTTTCAAAGAGAAGAGATGTGCCGAAAGTATTCCTAATATCAAATAACTTTGTACTTTTTTTTTAATTTGACGATGTTTCTTTTGTGAAAATAAGTGGAAATGCAGCCTCCAAATTCATAAACTACTTCTCTTTCTGTCTTTCTTTTTTCTGGAACCTACCCAACTATCCAGAGGTATAAGATCTAGATCTCTTCAAATAGCAAGTGAAAGACGTTTATCCTTACTTACAAAAAGTGGAGCGATATTAGAAAAACACTTCCAATTATAAGGACAAGACTTTTGCACAAGCAGTACGAGCAAGTTCGTGGAGAAAAGAGCAGTTCCATATATTGTTGTTGGTATGTCAACTGGCACAAATGCTGTGGAGGACATTTTGATAATGTCTATTAAATAAACGGTTTACAACCTTTCACGTCAGAATCTTCTCCTGTAAGAATTTACTCTATAAATTTACTTGTACATGTGAGCGTGAAAATGCCTGCTATCACGTTCGTTCATAACAGCAAAACAGCGGTGGCTTCACTGCCCAGTGAAAAATGTATGACTATAAATTTGGTGGCATTAAGTAGAGATGTAAATCTGGTTAGGTGAAGAAGTTTTCAGTCACCACAAGAATCTCAAATGAAAGTATCCTCCTCATTTAGGCTAGGAGACAGTAAGCCACATTCGGAACATCTGATGGAAGGGAAAATTCAAAATGTTAAAAATGAATGAATGAATGAATGCATGCATGAATGAATGAATGAATGAATGAATCAGCATTTCTTTAGTGCTGAACTGATAAATGTAGTGCTATAAAATGCACAATACCTGGCTACCATAAAATGGTATTTCTATCTCTGCTTCCCATGCTTATATTTTTACAAATGGCGACCCTAAGCACTGTGATCCCTAGAGATTTATATTTTTTCCTCAGGATAAAGATTATGCAAATTATCTTTACAATTAATATCAATTGCATATAAGAGCAATTTATCTAGCTCAGTTTATACTCAGTTGAATGTAAATTTCTCAATAAGATGTAAGTTCCTTGAAAGCCAGATTTTGTTTGTTCAATGTTGTATCCCTAGCACCTAGAAGAAAGAACTAGTGACCCACCATAGGCAATCAATATATATTTGATGAAAAATCACTAGGGTAATTCTTTTAAGTTCTTCATTTGTAAATATTTCTGATGCAACTGTATTGTTCTTCAAAAAATAAAAATAATAAAACATAATTCTGGTCCGCGATGCACACTGGTCTATACCTTTACATATTTATCTTAAGAATCTTAGATAATTTGGGTCATCCACTGATGCAAAGGAGTCTAAGAACTTCCAAGAGGTAAAAGAACATCCAAGTAGCTGGCAGTCAGTGTTATATGAAAACGGTAGGATCTGTTTTCATTCTATAGGCATACTAACATTATGATGTTTATGATAAAAGCCTAGGGATACTAAAAAAGACAAGTTTATTGTGAAAATGGCTCTGCCGTTAATTAGCTTTGTCATTTAACCATGCTCTTTAATACTGGGTTTCCCTATTTTTATCTGGAAAAGTGCAGGATTAGGGTTGGGGAACCCCTAAGCTCCTCCCAGCTTTAAAATATTTGATTCTATGACGTGGCATATACCGCTGTTACAAATTGTGCTCTCAATACGGAGTTATCTACAGAGCATAGATGCTAGATAGAAACTCACCCATGAGGCAAAAAAAAAAAAAAGAAAAAAACAAACATAAACAGAAAACCAACAACAATCTATTAGCATTTCCGCTCCTGTGCTGCTGTGTACTTACAAAAATTACTCGAAAAAATTTTTGACATGGGTATTAAATGCAGCATCTCTTGTCTCTCTCCCTGACCTCCACTTTTTTCACATTTCTAGAGCCTTCCATCTCCAATTCAGCACTTGCTGATGAATTTAGAAAAAGAAGAAATCTTTACATGGATTATTCATAGATCACTTGCTAATTGAGCAATGAAACAGATATTCACATACTGTTGTACCACTTACTGGTATAAAATGACAATATAAAAAGAAAGCTTTCAAAACATGTGTAACATTTGATCCAATAATTCCACTTATTCAAATGTACTCTTTTAAATTATTTTGAGATAATTTCAGAGTTATGAAAGAGTTGAATACATAGTTCAAAGATTTCCTGTGTATCTTTCACCCAAGTTATCCAAATGTTAACACCTTACCACATTGTCATTCTCTCTGTCTATGTTTTGTCTGTCTCTTTAGATATTAAAAGCTATTCATTAGAGCATAATTTATACTGGAGAAAACTGGAAAAAATCTAAATGACAAGCATCAGAGAAATGATTCCTTAAATTACAGCATATCTACTATATGGAATATTAAACAGGAATTAAGATGTTGAAAGTGATTATTGTAAAGTTCAGGCTTATTAGATAATGCTAAATCAAAAGGAAGTTAATAAAATTTTAAATGATCATTATAAAGACTATAGCATAATGCTTATTAAATATTGCCAAGTGAAAACTCAGGATACAAATGTAAGAATATTTAAATACACTCATTTGAAAAAAGACAAGAAGGGACATGAAAAAATAAATGAAGTCATATAAATTTTATCGATTACGAATAGGAATGAGTTTTCTCTATTTTCTAAATACTATAACTTGTTATGGACTATTCTTTAAGATCTTATGGAAGGCTACTTGAAGATAAACAGGAGAAAATACTGAATTTGGCAAATTAATCATAAGATTATAAAGAGGAAGCCATATGAATCACACACTATAAACTCTACGTTTCATGGGAAAAACAAGAAAAGAAGTAAATTTTCCCAAGGAGAAAATAAAGAGGACTCAAAACAGAGGAGAGATTATTTGAATAGAAACTTTCAAGAAAATCAAACACACAGGTTGGTGATGAATGTTTAACAAACAGAATGCTGAATTCTGCTACACATTGTACACATTGATTTAATGTTTTACTTTACTACATGATACAACTGGATTGCTTCTAACCTGAAATTTTGCTGAGACATTTTATTCTCTGGGTATTACTAACAGATACATACAATCTGACTGCCAGACTGAGCACAGAGTATAAACCAATGAAACAGATATTTTAAGCAGTTAGAATTTCTGATAATTAAAATCTAAAAGAAAAAGATGAGAATCTTTTAGCAAAGAACGTTCCATGTGTATAAGTGTTAAAAGTTGGATGGCATATTCGATACAAAGGGAAACACTTTTGAAAACAAAATGTTAAACGTCCACTGAATTCTGCTGCCACGGTGATTCAGGGTATAAAGAGCTCTGTTTCGGAGATTTCACATAGGAGATGTTTATTCGTCATGCAGGAGGAAATGATTAAATATCAAGTGGGCAGCACCAGTAAAAATACATGGTGAATTTCTGACAAGAAATCTCTTTATCAGAAAATCTAGTCTGCATACAGCAGAGGTGATCAGTCCCTTAGTAGAACAACTAGGTACATACAAACTGGATTCCTTCCCAACATGGCACCACCTGAGTAGGTTTAACACGTTAGAAGATGGTTCTTCAAACCCAGACTCTATTGAAGATAATACCTTTATTGTATCTAAGATATACTTCATGGTGCGTTAAAACTTTGCTCAAAGAACACTGAAAATCTAAAGCTGATCTTAACTCTAGAGGGAAACTAGCTTTTTTCTCTTTTTAAGAAAAGGATGCCTTTATTCTGCTCACAGCTGAGTTTGTCATCTATTGTTATTTCACAGATGACATAATTCACAAGTTATTAAAGGTTTCACTGCAGTCTGAACCTTTTATTGCTACACATTCCAAAACACTTTCAATTTTTTCTAACTACTCTCTAAAGGAATTTCAGTCCCAAAGAATAGAGGAAGAAAAAAATATACATTGAACATATAAAATAGAGGCAGAACACTGATCTATTATGACATTTACCTTTATGAAAGAAAAGATGAGATGACTGCATGGCTATATTATTTATAAGTTACTTCCCACTTATCTTATAGACACTTGGTAAAGAGATGTTAGGATTGGCGCGCCTGGGTGGCTCAGTCAGTTAAGCACCCAACTCTTGATTGTGGCTCAGGTTGTGATCACATGGTTCTTGGGACGGGGGCTCTGCCCTGATAGGGCCTGATAGGGCAGAGCCCAACTGGGATTCTCTCTCTCCCCCCTCTCTTCTCCTCCTCTGCTCAACCTCTCTCTCTCTCTCTCTCTCTCTCTCTCTCTGTCTCTCTCTTTCTCAATATAAACAAAATAAACTTAAAAAAAAAGAGGTTAGGATTTCTTTACATTTTATACTAGCCATCTGTCTTCAGTCTTCATGATTTTCATAGCTGTCAAATTTCAACTACTATAGGACAACTTATTTTTTTCAGAGTTATGACAATGACCTTCAACACATCACTGTTTAGGACTCATCCCTGAATAGAAATACAACCATAGTTTAATATTTTATATACAAAATCACATACAAATAAAAACTAGTATCTGTGAAAATCAAAATGGTATCCGGATACGATAATAATCAAAATAAAAAGGACTTTGAATCTCTTCACTGTGATGTATATTATACTTTTAAATTATATAGTACTAAAGTTTCAGTTATACAAGATGGATCTGCATAACAACATTGTGCCTATAGTTAACAATACAGAGAGAGTAGTTGATCTCATGTTAGATGTTCATAAATAAAGGAGGTAAATAAATAAAATAATAGTATATTCATCAAGATACATAACCAATGAGAAAATGTAAAATAATATCGACAGCATGTTTGTATATGTCTAGAGGGAAAACATATAAACTAAACGTATAAACATATATACTAAGGAGTTAGTCATTTTTTGTGTGTGGAGAAGAGCAATGATTACTTTTCACTTTATACATTTCTCTATTGTTTGCCTTTTACAACAGGTGTGAGTTGTTTTGAAAAACTAAGTTATAAGGCGAATGAGAAATGTGTGGAATAAAATAAATGTACATAATCATTAGAGAAAATTCACGTCTGTGAATTTCACTCAGAAGCTTAAGGCAATGTCAAAAATAGTTACAAAATAGAAGATACATTATATGAAAATGAAAATTAAATATAGGTAGTATAAGCAAGCTTCTGTAGAAATGGAACAATAGATATACCACAGAGACCTTCAAATTCTTCTATTTAATTTAGGAAATGGTTATTAAGCCTCTAGCATATAGAAGGATCCATGGAAAAATCCAGAATAAAAAAAAAAAGTTCTTGCTTCCGAAGTATATGCTAATAGCAAATATCACATTAATGTAGTCTAACAAACTAACCAAACCATACAGGGATTAGTATTACAAATTTGACTACATTATGATTTTGAGGCTACTGTACTTATTATTAAAAGAAAAACATTCTTTTACTAAATCAGGCTTGGAAAAAGTACCTCTTAAGAAATTAAAAGATAAACTCTGGGTCAGTTTCTTTCAATCATTCTGCAAATATTTATCAAATCTTTGTCATGTGCCAGAGATGCAGAAGTGAACCAACAAATAGAACTGCTGTGCGGGTGAGTTACATTCTAGAGGGAGGAAAGAGAATAAACTTAATTAATAAGAAAATATATAGAATGTTACAATGTGATAAGGATGGGGAATAAAAACAGAGAGAGGAGAGAAACAGGGATTGAGAGAGTGGTTGTGAGCTTACTGGACCAATTTCAGAGAGTGCAAGAGTCAAGATCAGAGAGAAGTGGAGAAGGAGTCAGACCACTTCTGGGGGAAGGGCTTTCCAGGCAGAGATTAGCAATTGCAGAGGCCAAAAATAATGCATGTTTTTTGTGCTTAGAAGTAAGGAGACCAGTTTATTGGATCAAAATGTAGGAGAGGAAGTCAGGTTGAGGCAGATCTTGTGAGGCCTCCAATCTTATGACAAGATTTTGCTTTTACTTTGTGTAAGGTGGAAAACCAATGGAGAGTTTTGAGTAGGGGAAAGACACACCTGACCTGAGTTTCATCAGTATTGTTCTCACTATTGTGCTGAGAGTATATTGAAGAGAAAAAAAAAAGGAAAGCTGGAACACCATATAGAAAGTAATTGCAAGAATTCAGTGAGGGATGATGGCTTAGAGCCGTTCCAGCATTAGAGGTTAGAGCAGATAACACCAATGCTCTACCCATATTTCCTGCATCTTATATTTCAGTCCATGCCATCCAACTTACAACTGCCATCATCTACAACTCTTTGCTTGAGAGTCCTCTGGGGTTGAAGCTAACTTTTCCCATACATGCAGAAGCCCAGAAATATCAAGTCTGTACTCTTGGATAACCCTCCACCAATGATAAACAGGAACTGATTTCTAAATACCATAGCTTTCTCACTCGTGGAGTGGGATTAATCTTGAGGCACATGCTTAACACAGGATCCAGAGTTCACTAGTATGATTGAGGACCAGGCACCTACTGTGGAAACTTTCTTGATAATGCACGTTTTACCAGCTGTCCTCCCTCACTTATCTCATTTCTCCACTCTCTACTGAAGTTTCCTAGAATTACATACAAAATAAACTGCTAGCACTCAAATCATTGTCTCAGGATCTGATTCTGGAAGAAATCCAGAGGTTGCCCTAGAAAGCAGAACTTAGGGATGGTATTCTGGAATTTAACAACTCTTTGGTTGGCAACAAGGATACTTATGCTGATGATACATGGGGTGGCAATAAACCATGGATTGTTATAGCATAATGGTTCTTGAGACTCTCACTTGTGATAAATTTGGAGGAAAAGTAAAGGGAATGCACTTGCTTTTACAATAATTCCAGTATTTCAGATGCAGGGTCAGTAGTAATCATAAGTAATCATAATGCAGGGTCAGTAGAAATCATAAGTAATCATAAGTAATCATATAGTTGGTTGATTATTAAGTGAATCAAAGAGCTAAAAGAAGAACAGCTGGCTCATGTCAGTCAACCATTAATTCAGGCACCATATGAGAGCCAGAAGTCCTCTGTGAAATGTTTAAGCATTGCATTTATTTATTTTGAGACAGACAGAGAGAGAGAGAGAGAGAGAGAGAAGAGGGGAGAGGCAGAGAGAGCAGGAGAGAGAGAATCCTAAGCAGGCTCCATGCTGTCAGTGCAGAGCTCAATGCAGGGCTTGATCTCATGAAGCATGAGATCATGACCTGAGTTGAGATCAAGAATCAGACACTTAACCAACTGAGCCACCCAGGTGCCCCTCAATGGGAATTTTTGAAAGAATGAGGTGGTTGCTGCTAGCACATTTGATAAGTTACTATAACAATGAGATAGGCTTCAGAAAGAATTGGCTACTTTGCAAACCCATTTTAGGGAGGATATTGAAATGCATTAACTGCAGTGTTGAAAATTTATTTTCAACCAAATAAAAGGTATAGCCTTTATAACACAACCTTACCAAATCCAGGAGTCTCCAGACATATCTTCAAAGTGGGCCCTTTGTTAAGACTTGTGACAGAATTTGATTGGAATCTTGTTAATTCTCTCAACTAAACAAAAGAACTCCTAGAATGATTTACAGTATAGTCTCACAGAACCCTCACATGTCTAAAATAAATACATAATTGAATGTAGAAGACATTTGTCCCAAGACAGAATTATGTGAGTCACTAAAATTCAATAACAAAAAGAAACTACAAAATTCTTGAGAAACCCGTATTTATAAAACACTGCCAGTATGGACTAAATACGGTTGAGACTGAAACGTAAAATGACCTCTCAGTCTATGACTTTCTATAGTCAAGAAAGTTGTCTAGCCTCAAAAAGGCATATTCTACAGTGATCTCTTCAGAAATTATGACAATAGAAAATAGCTTCAGAATTCAGAGCTAGTAAGGGCCATGGACAATAATACATGGAAGCTACTTCTAGGAAACAAAATCAGGAACTAAACAAGTAATATCTCTTACATTCTGGTGAAAGGGTTCTGACCACTTTTGCTTAGAAGGCTATCAGAAATGCCATGGATTAGTTACTTTGTCTTCCTATTTTCCGAGTTCCAAATTGGGATGTTTCTTGGGTCTCTACTGCCCCAATATCACCACTATGCATTGGATATACGTGAGGCAGATCACCTGTAGTTTTAGTTCATGCTTTCCCAAATCAACAGGAGCCACATCTGGACTATGAATTCCTGGTGACTCTGATGCCATGATTAGCCAAGAGCTTGGGGGGGCAGGGAGAATCGAATGGGGTGACTGTATTTAGCACTGGGGTCCCAATATTTATGAAAAAAAGAATAGATTGTGATAAATTAAGTTATTCAAAATTGTTCATTTGCTCCCCTACTATGTCTCTACCCCTTGACTGTGGCACAGCTATGTGACTAGCTTGGCCAATGGGATGTTATAAAACATGACATTAGCAGAGGATGAAAATGCTCTTGCACAGTGGCCTGTCTTTCTTGCACCTCTGCCATCACCATGAGAAGAGGCCTTATAAGGCAAGCTGCCACATTCACAAATTTCTAAGTTTGAAATAACTCAAATGTAAAGCTAAGAAGTTCCATAGAGTTTATTTTCATTTTACACGTGGGCCAATGGTCACAATTAACTGGCAGGATTATCAGATATTGGATTACATGGGCTCCTCCATGGTTCTGGACTACCCCAAAGGTAGAGGGGGTTATGGAGTAATTCACACTTCAAGGATTTGTATAGTAGTTAAAGGAATAGGACAATGTAGTACATCCTGGTATAATGATAATTTGTTCATCTTGATTTATAGAATCATCTATTTCTAATGTTTTTCAAATGTGTTTATGATTGGAGCAAGGCAAATCTTTGTCATAGGGGAGAAGAGAATTGCTGATATAGCATGTTACAAGGTTAAGCTTGGGCTCAAGATACTTAAAGTTGTCGTCAATGACCTTGACACTATGAGGCTTGGATCAGGATGTGAAACTGCACCTAGAAGGCTATAAGGAGAAGATAATCAGAAATGCCCAGAATGAAATTCATCAGTGATGAGCATGAGAACAGAACAATTCACTTGAGGGAATAAAACCATCTGGGAATCAAAGTTAGTTTCATTTCTGTCAGGAATGATTTAACATAATCCTACCTGAGGGCAGGAACTCTCTGAATCTTTTCCAGTTCTTTGATACTAAGATGTAAAAGGAAAAGGAAACTTTGAAAAAAAAAAAACAACTCTGTGTATGACTTGAAAGACTGTACATTTGAATTGATATTTAATATTACCATCTCATTTCAAATGAACAAGTATTTAAGAATGTAGTATCAATAGGATTTATAAGCACCCAAATGCTCAAACACCTGCAAATTAATTTTATAATATAACCTTGCACGCATATTAAAAATTTCTAAGCTTTTGGACGTGAAGGATATGTTCATTACCTTCTTTGTGTGGGTGATGGTATCATGGATAAAACTTATGTCCAAACTCAGCAGTCTGTACCATAGTTTTTTGTATAGCAATTAGACTTTAATAAATATGTTTAAAAATTTTCTCATGGACCAACACAAATTACTTGCTCATAAAATTTTCCTCTATTCTTCATGCATTTCCTTCTGTCAAAGACTTAAACACCAAGGAAGTGAGGAAACCATGGCAGGCCAACCATGATCAATGTCCAATGGCCTATTTTAAATTTTGGGTACCTTTCATAATCCATGAAAATGTTTCCCTTTTCCAATTTATTTTATATCAGGAGGTCTACAATCCAAGCAAGTTCTGTTCAGCTTTGTTCAACATGTGGTTTTTGAGCACTCTCTAATTATCAGGCAGGCTCCAGAGAAGATGACAAGGATGACAGGAAGTTCCCTGTCCTCAGGAAGCTTAAAGTTTGAGATAATGTTATTTTTATAAACTTACATTTCATCTTTATATGATGCCATGTAAATGATTTCAGATGAATTAAAAAATACAAGCATAAAAGAGAAATTTAAAGTCACAGTTAAACCCACCACCCAGAGAAACTAACATGATCAATTTGATACGTCTTTTGCATTTTTTTCTATTTTATATTTAGATATACAAAAACATCATTTTGAAGACACTATTTTGCAACCTGCCTGTGTCAATATTTTGGAACCATCTTTTCACATCAATAAGCATAACTCTATCATATTGATTTAGTTCCTGCATAATATTTCATGCTATATATTATGAATAAGCCTAATCTATTGAATGAACTCTTCCTTATTTTTTGAAATATAGTTATGGACAATATTTTTACTATCATTAACAAGCAACCTCCATCAGTCCCACTTTTTAGTAAAAGTGAAATCCTGGTTTTAAATAAATGTACCATGTTTAAGGCTTTTAGTACATCTTCCCAAACTACATTCCTTTTTGAGTAATATTTATAGAATTATCCAATCCTAATATACTTATCATAACAAAGGAAAAATTGCTCAGAGCAGTACTTCCTGAAGGATGTCGGTTGAACAAATCTCTTCTGCCTTCACTTGATGCTGCCCAGGAAAAGAGTTTGGTTCAAAGAAGTTTGGGGAACATATTATTTCCCACACTTTGATATTCACAGCTCATATTAGCATTTCAAAGACTCTGAAAAGTCCAGCACTAAGGAAACATGTTCAATTTTGTTTAAGTCAACAATTATTAGCCAGGGCACACTGTTTGATGTAATACTTATTGGCATGCTTTAGAACATCCCTTGCTGCTTGAGAAAATAATTTAAAATGCCCAGGTTTAAATAAAATGAAAATGCACTCAGATTTTTACTCAAAACAAGTATAATTTAATACAATTTATTTAGTGTTTAGCATTGAAATACAATTGAAAATAATTATAACCATAAAGAAATATAGTAACCTTGAATAATACTGTTATTGGAATGTCTCAGTCTGATATTATTATCACATTTTATTGACTGCTATGTTTGAGATCAGCACTTCATTTTTACTATGTCTAAATCCACATAGTAGCAAGTTGTATTTGATAAGACTCTATAGCATATCTAAGAATAAGATTGGGATCAAGGTTTATAGTTCATATACTTCAATGGTTAAGTGTAGTTCTCATATATGATACTGTACGAAGATGCTCTAAATAAATCCTAAAGTAAAATTAATTTCATGACTATTATATATTAACCAAAAAAAGAAATAAGATATTAATGTATAATAAAATGCTTGCTGGCCATCTTACACTTTACTTTTGGATAATATCAACTTCTAGATGGAAATATAAGGATATATTGATCTTTCTCATATGTCAATCAAATACCTAGTTAAACATGAGTAGAACATCATATCCATGTGTAAAAAAACTGCCTTGTCAATCAAATGTCTTGTTACACACAGGTCTGACATCAGATTTAAATATAATAAGGCATACGATTGACAACTAATTAGTCAAATGTAAGAAAAATAAATTGTCCTTTGTTTTCCTTTTTCTTTTTTAAGTGAGACAGTTCTTAGTTTTTTATTCGCTCATTGCTAGTCCAAATTGTAACATTTCATTCTTATTGCAATGCCTATTCCATAACTTCCTTTAATTTTGTGCCATTTTTCTTACTTTTATTGGCATGTAGATATATATGATCTACCTATGTTGATGGTACATCATGGTACTATGGTACTAATTAATAGGTCAAATGTCAGTGGATATACAGTTATACCAAGAGAATTCTTTTAATGAGAAAGGTAGTGCTTCACACATTATCCTAAAGAAAAGCAACCACAAGAAATTAAACCCCAAAAGAATATACAAACTTTGAATGCATTGACACTAACTACTAAAATCCATAGCAGTCCTATGTGCCAACAAATGTCACTAAACTCTTGTACTTACTGTCCTTATCTCCCAGAAACTAGGACATTCCTAGGAGGAGGAATCACATGTATGGTGGAATTCAGTGTCCTATTATGCTTAAAGCTGCCCTATCGGTAAGACCAAGCAACAGGAACACCTGAGTCGTTACATCAGTTTACCAATTCTGTGATTGTGAGCCATCTTTAGGACTGCATAAATTTTGAACAAAGTTCAGTAATCTGGGAGGAGACCAAAACTATCCCAGTACCTTTGTCTTTTAATATTCTCAGGGTTTGAAGGCAACCATCAGAAGTTTTTCTGAAGCCAGAAGCATTAGGTGATATGGACTCAATGTCAAGAACATAGGACTGAATAAGAGCAGTTTAATTCAAATAAAAATGTATCAAGCTTTCTCTTAGTGCAGGACACAGTCCTAAATTAAAGAAGGTAAAAACAACAGTTGGCAATATACAATGCCCGACTTCAACGTATTTGCTCTAGTAGGGGGTTTGGGCATGATGAAATGAAGGAGTTATAAAATAAAGCAAACCCTCACATAGGCTCTCAGAGAGGCACTACAAATATTGTGAAAGATTAAAGAAGAAAGAATCCAAATTTATGGCAGATCATGAAAATTTATTACTTGACTCAGGCCCTGGAAGGAAGAATAGAATTATGACTCAGAAAAAAAAAGGAAGACAAAATACCATGGTATGGAAGTTCAAACGTACTGATTTTGGCAGAACAGGGAGAAGTTCAATTAGAGAGAAAAGGGGTTGAAAAACTGGAAGATAAGTTGCTTGTCTCTTGTAAAGGAACTGAATGAGCCCGAAGGTTGTGCATCCAGTTCAATAGGTAGTCAGTTATCAAGTAAAAGGGTTTTTCTTATTGATTTTTGTCTGTATGGGACAAAGACAATAAGAGACAGAAAGACCATCTGGAAAGCTATTGCATCATTCCCAGCAAATGGCAGTGAAAATATAAATGAGAAAAGCCAAAAGGAAAGTCAAGGAGAAACTGGAGGTGAGAGGCATTGCAGAAATACATTGTACTAGACTCAGCAAATACCTGGAGGTGGGAAATGAGACAGGGAGACACCAAAAACAGCCCCAAGCTACTGTAGTGATAACAGAAAATAAAGGTTGAACAGAGATCTGGAGAAGGAACGTGGAGAATTAAGACTAGAAGATGGACAGTACAAAAATAAATTGGAGAAGCTGATTGTGTAGATGATGAAAGTTTAGAAAGATTAAGAGACAAACAGACTGAAGTCAGAAAAGTTGTGGGGGGGAGCAAAATACAATGTATGATTGAAAATACAATGTATGATGCGTATAATATCAGCACAGAAATGGAATATAAATAAAGCTCTTCACAATCAACTAGCATTTCTTTTCACCTCTTGCTAAGGCACCACAAGCCCTAATCTAGAGTTAAATGGCTGCCTGCAGATAAAGCTGCCTCCCAGCCCCATCAAAGGGAATCATGCTCAACCACCCACTTCCTTTTTTTCCCTTCTCTTTTTAAGATCTGAATGCAAAACAATGTATGAATGGCAGAACCAATCCCTCAATTCAGCCATATTCATATTCCTCTGGCAAGATTTTTAAACTGAAAATGGAAGTTTTCAATGGAATCATGGACTAAAAAGCTAACCTCTATGGCATCTCGTGATCATGACATCCAGACTGTATTATGGTCATGAAAGACCTTTCACACTAAACAAAGATGTGTTTTCTGAGCCCAGTCACACTTATTGTGACGTCCTGAGGCTGCATATCACAAGAATATTTTTGGTAGAGTATAATCATGTTCTAACAGCTGTGTGCTCTAAATACTCTTTTTGAAAGTTAGTACCTAAAAGAGAAGTTTTCACTTGAGTCTGATAAAGATTACATTTTAGCTAAGATATCTTCAAATGTACATATCATGTATTCTGGTTTATCTTGTATTAATCTTTCTTCAAATGAGGAGACATTGCTTAAAAAACAAAATTATATTTATTGGATTTTTAGATAAATGCATGATATGGTCAGGTAGGGTTATTCCAGCAATATAAACAAAGAGAAAGAAAGAGAGCTGAAAACTGACAGAAAGAAATAATCTATTCTGATATGTGACCTTATCAACTTTGAAAGTGTCATCATGGTCATTTACACGTTCTGTGGAAGAGATGGCATGTTATTTTAGGAGGTTGATTTTGTTTATTAATTGAAAAAGCTTTTGATGGACTAGTAGAAAAGACAATTTACAGAAATTGTGTGTGTTGAAATACACAGGGAGGTATTTCAACAAAACTACAAACTGAATCTTGAAATCCAAGTGCTTAACTGCCTTTTAGTCTACTTCAATACAAACTGAGGATCTACAATTACCGAATATAATTCTAGCTTGAAGACACTGTCTATCCAAACACTAAACATATACCCTCACTTTGTTATATGTTTTCACACTTGCCTTTTTGTTTGAACCGAATGATATTAGAAGGTTGGAAATAAATTATTTCTCCTTTTTTTAATCAAAAGTAACCTGGGCACCTGGGTGGCTCATTTGGTTAAGCATCGGACTGTTGGTTTCAGCTCAGGTCATGATCTCGTGGTTCCTGAGATGGAGCCTCACCTGGGGCTCTGCTCTGACAGCACGGAGCCTACTTGGGATTCTCTTTCTCTCCCCCACCCTCTCTTTTTCCCTCCCCTATACTCTCTCTCTCTCTCTCTCTCTCTCTCTCTCTCAAAATAAATAAGTAAACTTTTTTTAAAGAAGTAACAATCTTGCTTTTCCTGTATTACTATAAGTAATATATTTTTTTAATTTTTTTAACGTTTATTTATTTTTGAGACAGAGAGAGACAGAGCACAAACGGGGGAGGGGCAGAGAGAGAGGGAGACACAGAATCGGAAGCAGGCTCCAGGCTCTGAGCCATCAGCCCAGAACCCAAAGCCGGGCTCGAACTCACAGACCGCGAGATGGTGACCTGAGCTGAAGTCGGACGCTTAACCGACTGAGCCACCCAGGTGCCCCTACTATAAGTAATATTATATACAGGTTAACAGAAGCCATTTGTCCAAGACTTTACAAAATACGTTTTGCATTTGGGAAAGAAAAGCTAATTCAAAATATGCACTTACTCAAAACTTTTGGGCAAAAAGTACCAAAAACCCCATCCACTATTTCTTAGCATTTTTCACCTGAAAGGCATTTCAATGTTATAAATTAACATTGGTCAGATAAATACTTTGATTTGGTAGGCAGAAGCAGAAATTCTGCTGAGGCCATTAAATAAAAATATATCTGTTTTATTTGCATGAAATAAAAAATTCTAATATGCATCTATCTAGCGAAGGTATTTGGGGTTATTATGGGATATACGTCATGTGATCTGGTTCCAGATTTATACAAGTATTCTCATCTGCCAGTCTCTCCTCCAGGCAATGGGAGCAAAATACTCTAAAATTCCTGTCCTCATTTGAAAATGATAAAGTGCTAAGGCGGAAATGGGGAATAGAAAAGAGTTAGGGAATTGGACAGGCTTGGGGAAGGCCTTGGGGAGTTCTATTTCAGAGGGTCAGGTCCAACCACCTTGAGAAGATTACTACTTGACATGGACTTGAAGGTGGGAAGGGAGGTAGAGGAAACAGCCAACGCAAAGGTGCTATGATAGGAACACGCCTGGTATATACAAGGTACAGTAAAGCAGGAGTAAGGAAAAATGAAGGAGAGAGGGAGGGAGAAGTGGCAGGAGAAGACAAGGAATGGGTACCAGATCCTATAGAATCTTGTATGCCATTGTATTCTGGATGGAATGGGGGACATGGCAGAGATTTAGAAGAGGGGTGACATCATTTCCCTTACATTTTAAAAGTTTCACTCTGGCTGCTCTTTGGGGAATTGTGTGGAAGCAATAAGGTGAATTAGGAGACAGTTACTCTACTTAGGCTATTGTAGATAAAAGATGGTGGGAGCTGAAAAGGAGGTACAATCAATGGAAAGGTGATAAGGGTGGGTTTGTGGATATATTTGGGTGGTAGACCTTGCTGATGGATTTGGTGGGAGGTATTGGGGAAGGAGGATTTAAGGATGATATCAAGCCTTTTGCCCTTGCACCTTGGAAGAATGTAGGTGCCATTTACTTTCTTCCAGAACTTTTGCTTTCAGTATCTTCATGACAAAAACAAGTTTAATACATAGGAAAGTGATACAGCTTTCGGGCTATTCTGAAAATCTATTGATTTCTCAACTACTTCAGAATTGATGACAACCTACCAGGATTAGGTTGGCCAAAGACTTCCTTTGTATCTTCTTTAAAGGAAAGATTTGCAAAGAATATTAGTACTAGCTACAAAATTTTAGGAAGGGAGGAGGGAAACATTAACTTGAAAAGAAACTCTGTTTTTTTAGAAGTGTCTTTTTATACAGGAAGATTTTTGTCTGAATAGAAGTCCTTAAAGAAAGACTGTGAAACCTGAGCTTGGCAACACATATTTTTGTGTTGCTGTGAACAGCTGCTTTGCCTGAGTCAGCCATGAAGTTAATCTGTCTCTCCCAAATACATACATGGGATATAAAAAAATGTTCAGCCTCACTGGTAATCACAGCCATGGGAATTTAATCAGTAATGACCTCCATCAAATTCATCAAAGTTTAAATTCTTTCAAAGAACATCTGATTTTCAGGTCCAAGATTAATTGAGTGCATAATTTGCATATCCTCTTGGCCAGAATCCCACTGAAATTAGATTGGAGATGTATACACGTGGATATATGATGGTGGTAGCAAGGGAAGTGAGCACTGTAAGCAGATAAGGGATTTGACAAGCTTCTAGAGGATGGATTGCGGGTGGGGTCATTTTTAAAGATATGTCATACTAGAGGGAGCAAAAGCTCAGAATGTGCACAAGAAGACTTTTTCGGAGGTGAAAATCACCATTTCCATCAATGCCCTGGACAGGTGCCCACCTTGCAGTCAGCAGATTTGTAGAGCCGCTGTGAGCTGTGGAGCTGAAATCAGTACAATTAGTAATGATGTTGTCTACAGCTGGAAGATCCCCTACCATGACACCACCCTGTGCGTATACACACTGCTAGCCTGTTGGCATTTGGCCTCTGAGCAGAAGCTAGAGAACTTTCCTCCAAAGACACATGACAATAGTGAGAGACAGTGAGGAAGAGAGAGTATGAACAAATTTGAAATAAAGTCATATTCCTCACTGAGAAATAGCAGCCATGAGAGTTTTTTTTTTAACTAAGCAATGTATACTTGTCTCAGAAATATTTAACCTAAAGGTTGTCAAGCTTTACCATTCCTAAAATATCATTAGGGGATTGATGATTCTCCAACTCAAGTGTTCATAACATTACTAGACGAGCAAATTAAAAAGTGTAAGCTCCAGAGAGTCTGATTTAGTAGGTTGGCAAAACTTAGGAATATGCATTTTGAAAAAGTACCTCAATTGACTATTATGTAGATAGTAGAGAATAGAGTAAAAGGGAAAGAAATAACAGGCACATTTAGGTACTCTCTTGTATTAACACGTGTCCTCACCATTCTCTCTTTATAGAAGAACTTCCCTGCTCTTGCGTATTTATTCATCTTCTCCTCATCCAACAAAATACGAGTCTTCACCTACCTCCACCAAAATCTCTCTTCTCTGAATGCCTGTACTGATTTTTCTTTTCTTTCCATGTATATGACAACTATGCACTTTTAAACATTAACCGTCTTATATCACTGAAATGTTATTTTTGTATTTCATTATTAATATTCCCATGTCTCTCTCTTGTCTCACTACACAGTGTAACCTAGCCAAGTGCTTTGAATACATTAGCAGTACCAATAATTATTCATAGACGATGGACTTATTGTCTTTATAGTATAAAGTAGGTTGATATTTCACTCTTCCCAAGATTTCCATCCTATTGCTCCACACCACAAAATGGGGAGGGGTGCTGTTGCTGAAGGAGGAAGGAAAAGAAAGGAAACATAAGGAGCAAACTCTGGAACCATGTCAATATTTTAAAATACATCATTTTTGCCATCTCTATTATCGTTTAGTGAATTTGAAATTAAATAACAGAGATGTTGAAAGATAAATCCTTGGAACCCCATGAACCTGTACTGGTCCACATGTTTTTCCAAAGGAGTTATTATGTATAGGAATGGAGGATACATATTACTATACCCAAAAGGAGCTTATAGTCAAATATGAGAAAGAAAATAAAAATGAAAAGATAAATTCAACATTAAGTGCACTAATTTGAATTTAAAAACCTACAACAAAGCATTGGTATATTCTAATACAAATATAATCGTAAGAATTCTTTTTTGATTAGATTTTTAGATCATGTATAATCATAATGATCTTGAGTTTGAAAATATTTTATTTTGATTTAAAAAAAACATTGTTTACACTGCAAACGCAAACCATACTCATTTTACTAAACAGAGACATTAAAGACAAATAAGTATAAGTGTTCCTTAAATTCCTCATGCTCTTCTACTCACTACACTCCTCTACCCGAGGGCAAATTGCTATTAACACTTTATGTGAATTATCCCAAAGTAGGGTCTTTATAATTGCAAAATAAAGGTGATGACATTTATAAAGCATTTGTTTTGTGCGGAACACCTGGGTATGTGCTTTACTCATACTACTTCACTGACTCTCATAAAGACCCTGTGAAATATAGACCATTCATATCTCTATGACGCCAGTGAAGAAACTGAGACTTGGAGAGATTAAGTAACCCATCCCTAGGCATAAAGCTAATAACCAGTGAAGCCAAAATTCAAACTAAAGTAGAATGGCTCAGCCTCTGGTGTCTCCGTACCATAACTGTCAACACACATATCAAATCATATATGAAAGACACATAAATGAGATATGCATAAAGGTATGTGTATGACTTTTGTTACCAAAATGAGATCATGTCATATGTATTCTGCTATGGCTGTGAAGATGAAATGAGATGGGCTAAGTGCCAAGTATGGTATATGGTGTGGTCTCAAACAGGCTCCCTTCCTTTTAACTTCCCAACACAGTGAGGCATTGGACCCGAAGTTATTTCTGTTCACCATAGCACCTGTCACTTACTAGTGCTTAATAAATATTTATTTCAGCTTTGTTGCACTTTTTAGACAGTCTTCAATTTCAGTTTTAAGGGAAACATTTTAATCCAGATCTCATGTTCTGAGTTTTAGACTTAAGCCAGTTTACCAGTTTACACGCACACAAAATATGGCATGGAATTTAATGGTGACATCAAGAAATAACTGACATGGGAATGCAAGCTGGTGCAGCCACTCTGGAAAACAGTATGAAGGTTTCTCAAAAAACTAAAAACAGAACTACCCTACGACCTAGCAACTGCATTACTAGACATTTATCCAAGGGATACAGGTGTGCTGTTTCGAAGGGACACATGCACCCCCATGTTTATAGCAGCATGATCAACAATAGCCAAAGTATGGAAAGAGCCCAAATGTCCATTGGTGGATGAATGGATAAAGAAGAGGTGGTATAGATATACAATGGAGTATTACTCGGCAATCAAAAATAATGAAATCTTGCCATTTGCAACTACGTGGATGGAACTGGAGGGTATTATGCTAAGTGAGATTAGTCAGTCAGAGAAAGACAAAAATCATATGACTTCACTCATATGAGGACTTTAAGAGACAAAACAGATGAACATAAGGGAAGGGAAACAAAAACAATATAAAAACAGGGAGGGGGACAAAACAGAAGAGACTCATAAATATGGAGAACAAACTGAGGGTTGCTGGAGGGGTTGTGGGAGGGGGGATGGGCTAAATGGGTAAGGGGCACTAAGGAATCTACTCCTGAAATCATTGTTGCACTATATGCTAACTAACTTGGATGTAAATTTAAAAAAATAAAAAATAAAATAAAACACAAAGAAAAGAAAAAGAAATAACTGACAGCACCATCAGCTTAAAATCATACTTCTTAGCAAAATATGTATATGAATAAAACCATATTTTTATTCATATATACATATGAATAAAAGCAGGACACTAAATGCCTGTATGTTCTACCAGGCTTTATTTTTTTAAAAGAAGGCATAGATGAAGAAAAGTATAAAAACTGGAAATGGATGAAATTATTAAGATATAGGAATAGTTATTATTTTTAGTACACAAATAATTTTTTATTTTGAAAAAAATAAAATATTAGCTGGTGACCATACTATCATGCTACATATTTTTCAAACAAATTTGGCTAAGAATATTTTTTTAATAGAAGAGTTTATTCAAAATTAACTAAGATGTAACAAAGCTTCAGCAAATGGTTGGTGGAAAGATGGATGATGTAACCTACTTGCCCCTTTGGATATACCTCTAATGGAAGGTAAAGAGGTTTCTGGAAGGCCATACTTTCATTCCATTTTTAGATCACTTTATATAGTTGCCCCTACTGTAACTGGGGAGCGATCAGATACTTAATCAATGAGGATTTCCTTTTAGTAGATCAAGTGGTCTTAGGTTTACTCACATATATTATAGGAAATTTAGTCTGTCTCAAAGTGGGGACAACCTACAGCAGAATCACCTGCAGTGCTTGTAAAAATGTGTCGTTTCCTGGGCAGATGCAGAATATCTCAAGTGTGTTCTGGAAACTTGCATTTTTAATAAGCATTCCACTTAAAACTTATGTTCTCGAAATTTTAAGAACCATTGACTTGGATTTTATAGTAGAATTATGTTGCTAGAAGGATTAAGATGCATTGATAAAATGTTTAAATTAAGCCAAAATTTTCCTAATTTTTAGTGCAAAAATAATAGAAATATATGACTTTTGCCAGGAATCTTCCTTTTGAATGAATGACTTCATTTAAATGCCTTTGTGTACGGATATAAAAGGGCGTTAATATACATTTTGATGCAACATGTCACAACTCCTCATGTCTAGATAATTTTGCCAGCAATAGCAAGTATAGCCTTCCTTTAAGAAATTAAATGTTAGATTTTTCACACTTTGTTTTGGTTTCCATAACAGGCATCTTTTTTGCGCGGGGCAAATTATCAAGTCTTCACTGGTTTGTGTTTTCCTCTATGATGAGAAATTGCAGTTTTTGCCTCTCTGACTTTAGAATGTGTTAAATCAAGTCCAAATTTTTGAAGAAACAGTATACAGAATGAATTCGAACTGAGTCTATAAGCAGGGAGAAAGCCCAAATTGAATCAGAACTGAAATTACACTTTGATGTCATTATCTCCACTCTCCCCCATCCCCCCAGAAAAGTGTTCCACAAATGGTGGGAAACAATGCTTCCAACTTAAACAGGAAATAAAATAAACTTCTGGTTTCATGGCATATGGTACCACTGAAGGTTTGACAGAGGAACAGATAAACTATATTAAATATCAATAGTAATCACACACACACACACAAACCCTGGATGATACACTGTACTGGAAGGTACCCAGTAGATAAGGCATGGTCTCTGCTCTCTGGGAGTCAACAGTCTACAAGTGGAGGGAAAGCGTGACACAACACAGCAAGTGAGAAATGTTATAAAGGAACATGAGTAAAACGCAAGGGGAGTTTATAGAAAAGCAAGATTATTTTTGAATGCAAAAGGATTATGAAAGTCTTCAAGTAAAGTTGACATGTGAAATTTATTTTGAACAATTAGAAAAGGAGTGATAATTCAAGGTACAGGTATCTGACAGGCCTTTCTACCTTTCCTAACATTTTTGGTTGTGTCATAGTCTCCTTGGTGGAAGAAAGAACCAAGCAAATAGAAAATTGTCACAGTATTTTGCAACCCAAGCCAGCTACAAAAATCCTTATACTGGAAGAATAAACTATACTATTGCTCAATTCTGGGGCCTCTTCCCATGTACCAGTGGGCACTAAGTAGAGAGATGAGACAATGTAGACATAGCAACACTTAGATGTTTACTCTGTCAGTGGGATACACTATAAGGTCTACAGAAAAGCTGCAAGCCCATAGGCTCGGGGAAATCAGTATTATGGACAACCACAACCATTTTCCTGTGAGTTCATCCTTTGCCTAACACAGAATCGTCTTCTAAAGTCCTCCTAGACCTTACCTGAAGACAGGGCTAGTTAGATCATGTGTCTTTCCTCTCCGATTACTGTTTTACTTTATATACATTGGTTCAGGTCATCAAAAAATAAAAATAACCTGTAAAGGAACCCTATCTTGGGCAATGTTTATGCAACTCAGTTTAAATTGTTTACATACATGATTTGGTCAAACTCCACTGGGATGTTGGCCCATCAAACTCCCTTGGGATGTGAATGTAAACGTTTTTCACACTCCTCCTCCAGATGTGGTCTTCTTTTCTATAGTATCTTTCAACCTGTATATTATCTCGACTCACACTGATTATATCAGTTAACTATCAGGTAACTACTGATATAAACTACTGATATAATCATGCTACGCAACAACCAACCATAAAACCTTAGTAGCATATATCAATACACACCTATTTAGCTCACGCATCTCTGGGTCAAACAGGTATTGGTTGATCTAGGCTGGGCTCAGCTCAGTAGCTCTGCTTGTTTCAGCTACATTTGTTTATGCATCTCTCATCCTCCTCCTGGGACCAGTAGGTGAACCAAGACATGTTTTACTAACAAAATGGCAGAGGTACACAGGAGCAAGCAGAAACATGTTGGGCTCCTTAAGTCTAAGACTTGAAACTGACATATGGGCACTTCTAGTTCATTCTGTTATCAAAAATAAATCACAAATTCCATTCTGTTATCGAAAGCAAATCACAAAGCCAAACCCAAATTCAAGAGCCAACGCCCCTTTAGAAGGAGGAACTGTAAAATCAGATGGCAAAATGCATGGATACATCTCACACATTAACTAGGTCTTTCACCTGTATACTTCCTTAACACGTGGTGTTTACTGCCAAACCTAACAGCTAACATACTAGAGGGATCTTACGATTTGTTTCCCCAAAAAGAGAATGATGTTCTTTAGGGCAAGTACTCTTCCATATTCATCATGACAGTATCTCCAGAACCACAAAGAAAGTGTGATGTGTAGAAACTAACACTTCCTGATAGATGACAGGGAGGAAAGAAGCTAGACTATCACAAGCACAGGACAAAATTGCTGTTAAACAACTACCCTAAAGGTATAGCAGGATTCTATTTGCCAAGTTTTTAGATCTGGTACTGCTTATTTTGTTTTGTTTTGTTTTGTTTTTACTCCTCCAAGAACAACTGAAAACAAGTTCTTAATAATACCTGAAATGATCAGAGATAAACAGAATATACACCTAATTCTTTTTATTAACTTCCTCCATGAAAACTAGATTAAAATACTCCTTCACTCTGAGAGTCTTTTCCAGATCTTGGAATGAGTAATATCAGTAGTCATTGCCAATGTTACTGGATATGTAGTATGGTAAGGAAAAGCACTCACTTTATTACTTGGTAGTGGTAAGAAATTATATATTTTTAAAATTATTTTTATGTTTTATTTTATATTGGAGAGACAGAGAGAGAGAGAGAGAGAGAGAGAGAGAGAAAGAGAGAGAGAGAGGGCATGAGCAGGGGAGGGGCATAGAGAGGGAGACACAGAATCCAAAGCAGGCTCCAGGCTCCGAGCTGTCAGCACAGAGCCCAATGCAGGGCTTGAACTCAAGAACCATGAGATCATAACCTGAGCCGAAGTTGGACACTTAACCTACTGAGCCACACAGGCGCCCCAAGAAATTATATATTTTTAAAGGCCACTAATGTAATTAAGTTTGGTGCATTGAAAGGTGAGGATTTGTCAAGAGACTAGGACATTTAGGATTAAGAAATGCGGATTTCTTTACAGGTCCATTTGGGTAAGCTTCTTAAAATTAAACCTCCTTAAAGCTCCTCCAAGCTTCAGTTGATACTACATGCATAGATTTTATTACTAACGGTGGTCAGTCCTTTGTGTTTGTAGGACATTTTTTGAGTTTTCTTTATTTAAGTAATCTTTACACCCAGGTGGGGCTCAAATTCAGGACCCAAGATCAAAAGTTGCTTGCTCTTCTGACTGAGCCAGTGGGCACCCCTATGGTATTTTTTTAAAGTTCAATGAGTCCCAATTACTAAATAGCAGTAGTGATTGCTAGGTAATTACTGCTAACTACTACTACTCAAGTTTAGAATGCTTATGGCAAAGTGCTAGTGTGCCTGGCTAGTGCTAGCAAAATGCTAGAGAACTTACATAAGTTATTTTTAATCCTTAAAGTAACCCATTGAGGAATCATCTTTTGTCCTTTTTTGTAGAAGAGAAAACTGAGGCTTATAGAATTTGAGACATGCTCAAACCAACATAAAGAAATGCCGGAGCCAGAATTTAAACACAGATCAATACAATTCTAAAGTTTGTAGAATTATTTATTATTAATATTATTATTATTATTATTATTTATTTACAAAATAACTGCCTTTTTTTTTTAACCAATAGAATAAAGACTTGAAGTTATAGGCAACACCAAGGTCTCTAACTTGCTTCCCATCTGACAACCTGCGGTTGCTAAGCTCACATGGAGTTGTTGACATTCAAACAATAACAACTGCTTATTATTTGGAGTGAGACACTGGAAAGACAAAATTCACTGACAATACAAAATTATCCTGAGATCTATGTATTAGACAACATGTACTTTAGACACTATCTTAGAATTTTAGGTCACATGTTATTTGTGTGTTTATTTTTAAATCTCTAGTTATGTTTATTGGGATTCCTGGCTGGCTCAGTCCATTGGGCCTCTGACTCTTGTTTTCAGCTCAGGTCATGATCTCACAGTTTCGTGGGTTCAAGCCTCCTATTTGACTCTGCACTGGCAGTGTGGCACCTGCTTGGGATTCTCTCTCCCTCTCTCTCGGCCCCTCCCCTGCTCATGCTGTCTCTGTCTCTCTCCAAGTAAATAAATGAAACTTAAAAAAAAAATTTCTAGAGCTCCAGTTATGCTTATTAGGGAAATAGGGGAAGGCACAACAGATTGAAACAGATCTGAAGAATATGATTTTATTTTAAATGGCAGATTAAGAAATCAAATGGATCATGACTCTTCTTTATATCCAATGCCCAGATGTCAAAAAGAAAAATTTCCTTTTCTCTTTCTCTCATACTCTGTCCCTTTCCTTCTTCCTTTCCATTTATTTTTCCTTTAAAAAGAAGGATCATTTGTTGGATTTTTTTTAAGTTTATTAGCCAGACAACATTTTAACAACATTAATGGAGTTTGAAATAAATGCTGAAGATAATCACACACACAAACCTCTTTTCATCTCCCAACTCCTATTCAAGGTGAGGAGAAAATGAGATGACACAGGTAGGCTAGAATAAACACCAAATAATTACCTCAGTAATGAATTGTTCAAGTGCTCAGAGAGGACAGTGCAAGTCAATGAATATGTCTTATCAACACATTAAAAAGGCATTTAAAAGTGAACTGTGATCTTTAGCCACCATTGCTTCAGAATTGCAAGTAGCAAGATCAAAAACCTAGGGCAGGAAATGGCCTTAAATTGGAATAAAGAGAAAGATTGGCACTAACTATGTTTTTGTTTGTTTTTATGTGAATCAGGGATGCCCTGGTAAGTGTTTAATTTGTGTAAATACACACATTGGATTCAAAATGGGATTAATTAACATGCAATCAATGGTATTGCAAATGCTTTAAGCCAGCACATAAAATCAGGAATCCACACATAAAATCCGAACTGGAAAATACCTAGATGGAAAATCTGAGTGGCAGAGCCGTCAGGGACCAGACAAAGGCCACTTTGCTACCTAGTGAGAGAGTACTCATTAGACACCATAAAGATGAAGAACAAGTCAAGAAGCAACAAATAAACCCACAATTTTTCACATGTTATTTTAATCTTAAATAGAACTCACAGTGATGCATGTTACTAGGCAAGAACATGTATATTTATCCAAAGACACTGAGAATGTGCAGTAAAGGCAGGATTTCAGCTATGTGTTTCTGAGACCACCATACATATGCAACATCATTACTCTTTTCAAATTTATTCTCATCTGCCATTGTATTAGCAACTCCTCATAAATGGATACCTTCTGCAAAACTGATGATTGAAGAATTAGTCCCATTATCCTAGAACATATTGTAGATATTGCATACAATGAATGTGACCCAAGGAGGTAGCATCATCACTGGTTATAGTATTGCTTCCAGTTGCCTAATGTGTTTCCTAATGTAATCATTACCCTTATGCTAGCTATAAGAGTAGAGTCAACATTATACTTCTTAGATATGACATGAGAAAATAGAATGGAACCTGAGATACAGAAAAGATCCTTATATGCATGTGTTACAGAAATATGATGAAAACAGTAAGAGAGGAAGAAACATACTACTTGAGTACATAACATGAGCTGTATAGATTATCACTCGCCTGAAACTCAAAGGGTACTTTCTCCTTCACAAGTAGAACGTGAAGATGTGTCTGGAATTCCCCCGAATATGAAACATTCTAGTAAAAGATTCATCCGTGCCCCACAACTCTGTGCAAAGGTGATCTTGTTCCCAGTTAATACATGAGGAAAATGGGAATGAGAGAGGTTACGTGAAGTGCCAAGGTCATTGAACTAACAAGATACAGAAGTGGGGATTCCTGAAACAAACGCATATGCTCTTGACAACACAAACTGCCTCTCAGCCAGCCACTTTTGTTGCCCAATTACAAGTTTCTTTGGGTCACATATGCTGTATTCTTACATGAAATTTTAAATTCAATACAGCCACATCAAAATGAAAAAGAAGATTTTGACACCCCAATCGAAAATTGGGGGGGAGGGGAAAGGAAGTGAGGAGAATCTTATCCTTTGGGATGTCTTTCTTTAATCTCCAAGTTGGATTGAGTACCCCTCCACCGTGTATTCTTCCAGCACAGAGCTCACCACATTACACTGAGATTATCTGGTATTTTGCCTTTGCTCATTTTGCCAAGCTGCAGAAAGGTGGAGACCACTGAATTTAGGATCTTACTTACCTAAAATGGTTTCTAATATATCAGCATCACTGCATAAATGCTTATTGTCTGAACTGGTTGAATCACCACCACTGGGGACTGCCATTTTGTCAGCAGTTTAGGACTTTTCAAGATTTTTAGTCCCTAACACACTGGAGAGCCCGTGACATATTATTCATCAAGCAAAATGGTAGCCATATACCCCACAGTAGCATACCTATCTACCCACTGATGTGCTTTGAAAAAAGAGACAGTAAGGCAAATTAGGAAAGAGAGGCTGTCATGCACACTAAGGCCCCCTTCACCACACACAAAAGGGTCTTTCTGCACTACGCAGACAATGGAGAATGGGTACCCTGGGCCTGTGGTCATCAAAGCATATCTCACATAATCTCTGCAGTCTCTTCTGAAAACCCAAGAAGATACAGAGCCTCAAGGCTCTCACAGTCTCACCAGAGACAGATGTGAAATATAACTACCAGCCTCCTGAAATAAGTTCATCAGCTCAGAAAAGAACAAACGAGACTTGACAACATTCTTGTCAAGAGAATTGATAGGAAAGGCCAGGGCTTTGCCACATGAGTACACACTGATTGTTGCTCGGGGCTTAGAGAATGATGAGCAAGTGGAGGCTCTTCGCTGGGAATGTTAGCCATGAACATTCAGAGGAAGAAAAGGGTGATTAGAGCACAAAGTTATGAACTCTCAGATGCCATTGTACCTGAGAACAAACTAACTTTTTCTCTCCGAGTTTTCTGAAGCTGATCTAAAACGAAGAAGAAAAAGAAAAGGAAAAACCTGCACATTTTTTCCCCTTTCATTTGTGATAATGTTTCAATGCCAAAGAGAAAATGTGATGAAAATGCCAAAGAAAAGAACTGTGGAATCTATAGCGTTCATTGTGTTTATATAGAGATTATGCTTCTGGTTGTTAACAGCCTCCAGAAGGTAAGCAAGTGCTATATCTATGCATTTAAAATAGAAGAAAGCAGGCACAGTTCCCATTTTTTTTAGTAGAGCAAAATGATTTGGGGGCTGAATATAATTTCCTTGTTCCATATAATAAAAACTTTATAAGAAGTTACTCTCTAACTCAGAGTTCCTTTATTTTTTTTCTCTTTTCTTTCTAAATCATCTTCATGACAAAAAGCCACAGCCACGCAGTTTTGATATTTCACTCCCTGAAACTGTAACGCAATTAGAATATTCGAAAGGATTAGCAGATATGTATTCTTGCTGTTGTCTGTATCTGCTTTGATTATGGTCACAAGTTACTCCCAACCTCTATTCTACCCCTGCACCATGTATGTGTACATATTGGAACACACACACACACACACACACACACACACACCCCACACACACATTATTTCAGGCTTCAGTATAAGGTTATGCTTAATGCATTCAGAGCAAAACATAATGTGTTCCATTTCTCAGGGCTGCAAATAAATCAAGTTGAGAAACACAGAGGAAATGCAGATAGGAATAAATTATCCCAAATGACTCCATTTACAATATCCCCAATATTATTGCATCAAGAATGTGCCGACTGTATTGGTTAAATGAATTATGGCACAGTCATGCAATAGGCTACTATTGAGGCCATTAATAACGGTGTCTTGGAGGAATATGTAATGACTTTCAAAGATGTCTGTGATATATTGTTGGCTGAATAAACAGACAACAAAACAACGCCTACAGTTTATTCCCAATTTTGAGACTACAAAATGTGATTATTTTACGACTAGTCTCATCTGCATCTAATAGCAAAGAAAAAAAATAGTCTAACCTGAAGCTTCAGAATGTATTTGGAAAAAAGATTGAAAGGACAATATTCACAAAGATGTTTTTTCTCAGAGCGGTAGACTTTTCTCCTTTTTGCTTATCTAGGAAACTAAGCAATAACAAACGACAAAAAGTAAGATTGCCTGTCTGTTTCCAAAACCAGTGGGTTTGAGGATTTTTTAAAACTAACCTCACAAATAAGTTATAATTGGACATTCTTTAATTGAGCTTTCAATTAAGAGAAATTCGTTACTGATCTCTCAACCTTAAATAGTGAAATGATGAAACGCATAACCCAGCCAGAGTCCTACTAATCACCATCAATACAATTGTGAAAATAACAACTGACAATGTTGAACTCTCTGTAATCTGGAGCAGTGAGAAAAGGAAGGGAAAATATGAGGCAAATGAAAATTAGTAAAAAAATTCATCTCCTTACAAACTTTCCTCCATGTTTCAACTTCTCCATGGATATTTTTAATGAAATTATTTCAAAATTACATGAAATACAACATGTAAAGGTAAATCATTTACAACTCATAACGTTTCTCCTTTCATCTGCCTCCACAGGTAGGGTGGATCTCATCCACTCTGCTTTTCCATGAAGATCACTGACTACTCTAGAATAACTAAAAATGATTAATACAGCTGGAGGGAAATATTACCTGACACTAAGTTCTCTATTTTTTTCCTTTGATAAATTTTTTCTCATGATTATTTAGTATTGTGTGGGCACTAAAAGTCAACTATATGGTAATGATAAGCATCAAAACAAGAATAATCAAAGCTTCCATGTGTTGAGACTTTACTGGGCTAAACACTTTATATGTTTTATAAATACATACATGTATATGTATAGTCTTCACAATATTTCTGAGATATTTATCCCTATAGTAAATATTTTTTTAAAAACCCCAAAAACCTGAAGCTCAGGCTCGCCCCAATTCACCCAAGCCCAACCGGCAACACAGCAGTGGAACCTGAATCAAAACTGCAGATTGGTCCAATTCATAATCTGTGCACCAAATACTGATGTTATACCTCATTTCTGGCTGGTTCTTTAAAAACAGAGACTGGGTCAATCACTAACCCACCAAAGGGTTTTTAAGATTAATTAACGGTTCTCCTCTGACGTGAAAATGGAATTCTACAGAATTGCACAATTGGCTGCACATTCAAATTACAACAAACAGGCCTAAAACCACAACTAAACTGCAGGAGGTCACAGTACTCATTGACCTCATTTTGCTGGTCCTAATCCATCATAACCAGGTTCCAGGGAAGCATAACAGTCTTGCCTTGGAAACAGAATATACACAAGTGGATACCAAATGAAGACATTCTAATCAGCTATTTTAATTACGATTCTCTTTGCATATTTGCATTGAAGGTGGAGAAAACAGATACAGCTGCTTGTGTTTTGGGAGGAAGGAAAGGAGAAAAAGGAAAAGATGAGGCAGGCAAAGAAAAGAAAATACGAAGATTCAGAGATTATTGTTTCCCTCTGCTTACAGCATCCGATTCGTTAATTTAAAGTTTCTGAGATGTGATCAGTTTTTTAAAAAATTCAGATTGTCAAAAGTGCAAAATAAATCAACACTGATGTAACAAAACTAGTCAGAAAATGAGAAAAAAAAATGACATCTTTCAAGATCAACTGTTCCACAGAGTACAGAACAAGCTGGCAGTCTGCAGAACATCATACATTAACTAGCATAAGCACTAAAAAAAAAATATCTGACAGTCAATGCATATCAGAGTTAGAAGGCAAAAGAACCAGTCCTCCCTGGGGACCGGTGTGTCGTGATATCTCTGATGGTAGGGATTTCTTAACCACATCCAAAGGTCTTATATTTTGTTGTGTCTATCGTAATACACACTTTGTATGTCTCTCTTAGTACAGAATCCACAGCCAGTACAAAAAAAAAAAAAATCACACAGAAGAGAATGAATATGAGTTTGAGATATCCAGAAAGTCTGAAAATGCAAATCATTTTCTCCATTTATGGATACTTTATAGAATGAATCAATAGTGAGTATTATGGATGGGGAGGAGGGGGGAGAAGGCTTAGAAAGCAGATAAAACTTAAGGAAAATGATTACCATACATGATGTTTATTCAAAAGGCCATCATTTGGAGTACGTGGCTGGCTCAGTCGGTTAAGCGTCCGACTCCAGCTCAGGTCATGATCTCATGGTTCGTGAGTTTGAAGCCCGTGTCAGACTCTGCTGACAGCTCCGAGCCTGGAGCCTGCTTCCAATTCTCTCTCTCTCTCTCTCTGCCCCTCCCCAACTCATGCTCTGTCTCTCTCCAGTTCTTAAAAATGAATAAACATTAAAAAAAATTTTTTTAAGGAAGGCCATCATTTATATGTTTCCTACTATAGATTCTTTCTTTGCATTAATTAATTTTTTGTGTGTTTTCAATAAATCTGTATCAGTCATCTATTAAATGTTCGAACATTTTGATACATATTAAAGTGCTAGAGATCCAATGATAAACTAAAATTATATTTAACCTCTAAGGGTCTTAGCTAAGTTAATATTTTGGTGCAAAACAGTGATTCATCTTATAAGAGAAAGGTGTCTTAGAAATTGGGGATCAGTAGCTAATGAATGAAAGTCAAGGAAAAAGACCAAAGAATGAAATGGGAACTGGAGAACTTTGGAACAGAAGGAAAAAGAAAGGAAGAATAACGCATAAGAAACAGTACTATACAGAGGAACAGGAGGAACTCAGCACAGATAGAACTGATGAAGAGAAGAACACATATTGGAAACCAAAGCAGGGAGCCTTCAGGAGGGAATTAAAAAGGCAGGATAAATATAACAGAAGAAACTAAGGGGTAAGAGGAATGTGAAATAAAGGGAAAGTTGAAGAAAACAGACTGTTGATTGGAAATGAGATAGTATGAGACAAGAACATCCTACCAAGAAGTTGAACTGGCAGGATTATTGGCTCTTGTAGTTCAGATTCACTGCAGAGAAATATAGAGGAAATCCAATTTAGGAAGAAAGTTTTTAAAGGCCTGCTGGAGGGTAGAGGTGGGTGAGAGGATGGGGTGGTCCTATTAACTGGCTGATCTGAAGCAGTGGCTCTGGGTTGGAGCAGAGGCAACCGAGCTCAGCTGTGGGATGATGAAACAGGAGTCACGGGCATTCTTTCTTGCTTTTCCTCTACCATTGCCTTGGGAGAAGTAGTACTTGGACCTCTAGTGCAAATGTGGGTAGGAGAAAAATCAGGAAGAATAAGAGTCCTGTATCACTGAGGAGTTGAGAGAATAAAGGGAAAGACTGGAGGGGACTCTTGACCTCAGCTTCAGGTCAAGATCTCACGGTTGGAAGGATTGAGTCCCAGCCAGCTTCCAGCTCTGCACTGACAATGCAGAGCCTGCTTGGGACTCACTCTCTCCCTCTGTCTCTCTGCCCCTTCCCTGCTTGCTCTCTCTCTCTCTCTCTCTCTCTCTCTCTCTCTCTCTCTCAGTAAATTAAGAAAAAAAAAAGGAATGGACTAGGGTAGTTCCTTCCCCATTCTGTTCTCTTCAAATCCCCAGGACTGAGAATTCCCGCTTAAAAAGTCTTTTCTCCTAATTGTGCTTCTGCCTGATGTTCTAAGGATGGAGGGCTAACTTGAATAGTTCCATGGGGTAAAGGGTGATTCAAAGTCATTATCAAAGTCCAGGTTCTCTCCTAGGCACATTCGACACCTACTCCACTCTGCTCATCTAGTTGAAAATGAGCCCCCAACTTCCCACACACACATTGCCTGTCAGAGTGGACAACGAGCACAGGGGAAAAAAGGGTGAAAGATTTAAAAGCTAAGACATCTGAGAGAACAACAGTTTTGAAATAAAGACCGTAAACTGGATCAGATAGTTTTGCTTTGACTTCTTTCAACAAAGCCTAAAATTAAAACAAGTGCACCAGAATTTAAAATGAGCAATTTGAAGATAAAATTGTAGATTCTCCAAGAAGAAAAAAAAAACGAAGGAAAAAGAAACCAATAATGTGTAAATAATATCAAGAGATACAAAAGATTGAACCAAAGTCCTAACACCCAGAAAATAGGACATTCAGAAAGAAGAAAGATAAAAGTAGAGAGAAAAAGAAATATTTGAAAAATTATTAGAGTAAATTCTCATAATTAAAAAAAAAAAGATGAAAAACAGATCTGAAGTTTCCACAGAGTGCCAGAGCATCAATATCATTTTTAAAAACTCACATGTAAAGTAGAGAAAACTTAAGACTATTTGTAACAAAACAGATTTATCTTAGTAATTTCAACAATGACAAAAGCAGAGTATATACAAAGAAATCAGAACAGTGATGCAAGAAGACAATGGGGTAATGTTTTCAAAATATTGAGAGTAAGGAAATTTGAACGAAGAATTTTATGCCCAGCCAAACTAGGATTCAAATATAGGGTAATGGTTAAAAAAATATTGCCAGCCATATAAGCTTTCAAAACCTTACCACATAAATACTCACTTACAAATAGTCTTGGATTAAACACTTAAGAAAGAGGAAACATAAATACAAATGCTGCAGGAGATGTATGAAGCAAAAGTGAGTAAACATCTAGTTAATGTTTGTTCTAGTCTTCTTAAAGTAGCTAAGACCAAGGGGAAGAAAAAAGAGAAAATACAGGCATTAAAGACCCAAGATTAAAAAACAATTATCAGCACAAGGGAATGGGAAAGAAGACCAAGATATGTGTTTTCTCAAATTCTTGTCTTCTTTTGGGGAAGTTTTAGATTTTAAGTTTTAAAAATAAGGGAGGGGAGAGATTTTAAAGAAATAAAGTGGTCACTTCCTCTAAAACTCAACTAGGTAAGGTGAAATGATGCTCTTGTTGAGAATCACCTGGACAACATAGAATTAAAATCTGCTAAAAGCTACTGTCGAGCTGAAAAGGCAGTTAGGAATTACAGGGCCGAGATCTGGAAGAATAAAGAAATACAGAAAGATGAATTAGGCATATGGCACCATTTTTACTCTGGGAAGTTTCTGCCTACTTGACCAAAGGAATCTGAGAGGCTGAGAACCTCAGCAGAGAAACTGAAGACTGTACAGTCCAAGGTCCATCAAGGAAGGTAAGGTGGCTAATAACACCCCATCCTTTGAGTTGGGAGCCAAGAGAGCTTAATTCTGTGTCTAAGAGTGAACTTAAATATACAGACAGCCAAGGGACCAAAGCCCCCAAATAACTTTCAATCCCTTTTTGAAATAAGGTGATCCCCAAAGAAAGAAAGATTAATTGCCAGTCCTCCTTGCCTGTAACCAAAAGCAAACTTAAATTCTCTCATGAAGGATACGGGAACCTAGGATTCTCTCAGGTTTTACACGCTATATCCAGCACACAATATAAATAATCAAACCTGTGAAATTAGAGGTCAATAAGATCATAAACTAAGAGGAAAAACAAAAAATAGAAAATCACCCAAAGGGGATCCAGATGATAGCATTATCAGACATAGGATCATTAAAGGGATAAATCTAAAAGAAGATTATCTGTATAAGGCCATATAATAACAAATAATAATAACAGATGTGATTAAAACATGTAAATAAAAGCATGTGGACAAAAGCAGGAGAATAGAACAGAATTGTAGCATTCTCAAATCCTTACATTTTCTGGGGAAATGTAAAAGTATAAATTTATAATAAACTTTAATGAAGTATGCAAGCTGTAAGGAAATTATTGAAAAAATAAAATGATACCAATTATAAATAAAGGAAAATTGAAATAAAAACAATCAAAGGAGGGGAGCCTGGGTGGCTCAATTGGCTCAGAAGTCAGTTGGTTAAATTTCCGACTTCAGCTCAGGTCATGATTTCACAGTTCATGAGTTCGAGCCCCACGTCCCACTCTGTGCTGACAGCTCAGAGCCTTGAGCCTGTTTCGGATTCTGTGTCTCCCTCTCTCTCTCTGCCCCTCCCCCCCTCCTGCTCTGTCCCCCTCTCTCTCAAGAATAAATAAACATTAAAAAATTTTTAAAAAATAATCAAAGGAAAGTATGAAAAGAAAAAAGGCAACAAAAAAGAAGGGAAACAAATAGTAATAACATGACAGATATAAACCCATCATATCACTGTTAACTTTGATAATGGTGATAATATTATATGTAAATTCATTAAATCCTCCAAAAAAAAAGAAAGAAATTGTCTGACAGGTTTTAAAAAGAAAAAAAAAAGTGCAACAATTTTTTATTACAGGAGAAAGTTTCTAAAACTATAGAAACTTTGAAAGGAAAACTTTATATACCAGTCAACCATTAGTCAAAAGAAAACTGGTAGAGTTGAATTATCATTAGGAGTAGAAGAAAAAATTACTATTGGAGATAAAGTGGAAAACTTGACTGGATACAATAACTCAACTTCTTTGTACTTTAATGCAGCCTTGAAATATACTGAGCAAAAATTACGGAATTAAAAGGGAAAATGGGTATATACAATGTGTAAATGTGCATCAAACCAGAGGTCCATAAAATATGAAATGTGTAAGTACATAATCCCAATGGGGAATTTCAAAACACATTTTTCTGTAACTGTAGTTACAAGCAGACAAAAATTCAGAACAGATGCAGAATATTTGAACAATATAGTTAACAAAAGTTACCTGATCAACTTAAATAAAACTGCACCTAACTACAAAGTGCATGTTTTTTTCCAAGCACAAGTGTCCCGTTCCCCAAGACTGGCCACCTACTGGTCTGTAAAGCAAATGTCTACAATATTAAAAAATAAAATTATGCACATTATATTCTCTTCACAGTAGGTCAAATCTAGAAATCAGTATGCGAAGGATTAGAAAATTCCTGTCTATTGAGAAGAAACACACTTTTAAACAACCAACAGATCAAAAAAGAAATCACATTGGAAATCAGGAAAAAAAATTCACTGAATGAAAATGAAAATGTGGTAATTGTTAAGATAGCAATATTTGGGACACCTGGCTGGCTCAATCAGTGGAGCACGTGACTCCTGATCTTGTGTCCTGAGTTCAAGCCCCATGTTGGGTATAAAGATTACTTGAAAATAAAATCTTAAAAAAAAGAATGATAGCAATACTTAAAGAAAAATAAAAAAGCTTTAACTGTATGTAACTGTATACACTTGTTTCTGGAAAATGTACTTATCAACTTCATTAAGTTTGTTTCTATTAGTTTGCTAAGAGATTTTTAATGGAAGTATTGCTGAATGTTAAAATTTTTCAGCATCTAAATACACAATCATTTTTCACCATGAACCTACTGATTATATTAACAAGTTGCTTAATGTTGACCATTACTTGTAATCCTGGGATACACACTAAATATTCAAGATGCAATAATTTTTAATGTACTGTTATATTTCACTAGCCAGTGTTGTATGTAAAATTTCTCGTGCGTGAGACTAGCCTATGATACCGTTTTCCCTTTGCCAATTTTCTTACAATAAATATAAACTGTCCTTTCACCAGTTGGCAATTAAGATGATAATGCTGTTTTAGAATGACCTGAAAGGTTTCCTATTTTTCCTCTGTTCTGGAATAGCTCTGGAGAATTGTAGGCCCTTTGAAGAATTATTAAAACTTACTGCTGTCTGCTTTTGTCACTTTGGTGACAGTGAGGGGTGTCGTTGCATATATAAGTCTACATCTGGACTCCACATTATTCTATTGGTCTATTTGTTTATTCTTGTGTAGCTAATTGTTGTCAGTCAATAGAAATCAAGTATTTAATACAAAGCCCTTTTCCTCAGTGGCACTGAGAATAATGTCTATGTAAGAGAGTCCATCCAGCAGCCCCACCAAAGGGAAACAGTGCTGGAAATACAGCAGGCAGAGCTGAGACTTATACACGAGGTTTAATTTACATTCCAAACTCATTAGAGAATTTGATGCAAGCACAAGGTTTAGAAGAAACTTTGTACAAAAGAAAGTATCAGTCTATTTCATTCTAAGAATCAGAACACCAGTCAAGGAATAAATAACTTTGCTTCATAATGTCTAAACTATAAAATAATCAAATAATCATTTCCACCTAATAATTCAGGCTGTATAGATGCCCAGGTACATATTCTGCCTTCCAGCGCTTTTCTTCTTCTTCTTTCTTTTTTTTTCTTTTTTTTTTTTATCTGCTTAGATTTAAGAATTTAACATCCACTTTACTATCTTTAAAATGAGAAAGGATTTTCCAAGCTAGTCCCAAGCCCCATTAGAATTATCACCAAATCTAAAGTAAAGTCTCTTGGAAGCAAAGCCATATCCAAAGGGTTGGTTGTTACTACTTTTATTTACGCTTTTCTTGAAATAAATCTCAGATATACTTACATAACCTAAAGTTGACACCATACACTTTAGTTCTCTTACAGCCTCTGTACAATAGCTTGACAGTTGTTCGACTTTTAAATTTGCAGAATCAGCACTGCAAAATGATAGGTAAATGGAGCCACCAGTGTGATTCTGTGACAAGCCCATCCTTCACCCAAAACACAGCTAAAGGAAGTATCAGTGCGACCCAAAGCTCATGTATGCCAGGCTGTATATATATCAGAAACAAACATCTTTCTTACATACCACTTTTAAGAGAAAAAGCATTTACCTAAAATGAAAGAAAAGCAAAAAATGAAGAAACCATCCAAACAAACTCAGTACAAAAGCTATTTGGGAACCATTGGTTCAGTATAGGCAAGAGTTTCCTTTAGCCTGGGTTTTCAAGATGGCCATTTCACTCACTCACCTATTCTAATGATAGTCTTAGATTAAAACCCAATTTAGGTAGGACCTATCAATATAGAATTAACAGACACACCAACCAAGATAATGAAAATATGGAAATATGTAAGATACAAGTGGTATGAATAAGTTTAGAAAGGATATAGTACTCAAACAATGAAGAGAAGATAATTGGATAACTATTTGAAAAACAAACTTGAACTCCTGAATTATAAAATATTAAAAATACATTCTAGATGGATAAAAATCTAATTTTGAAACATGTAAAGTATTAAAAGAAAATTAGATCATTAGTCTTATAATTCTGAAGCAAAAGAGGTCTGTCTCAACATGACACTAAACATTCAATGATAAAAGATTGGCAGCCTTCACTATACAAATAATTGCAATATTCTTGAGAACAAAATCCCCATCATAAATTAATAAATCTAGTTAGCTAGTTAACTATTCAGTTAGAAGTATTTTCATACCAAAAAACATTTGAGGAGACTCAAAACTATAGATGCATCCAACAGTATTTCACTATTTTTTAAAAATAAACCAGAAGGTTGTAGAAATAAGAAAGAAAGGGTAGAATACATGATGATTTAATAAAGTCAAAAACCACAAGGATAGATGCTAATTAATTATAAACTAGGTGCACTCCTCTGTCCTAACCTCTCCATTACTTCAATCACGTCCACTTCTCTATGGAAGTACATATTTTAATGATCCAAAATGTGTGTTGTGACTTAGCAGTACTTACACATAAGAGGTCCAAGATAATACTTATATCTACATCTTTGACACGTGTTCAGTTACGACTAAGAAGGTAGCATCCTTTCAAAACATGTTTTACATGGGTTTAGCTCTCTACTGAGTTTTTCTGAAACTAATATCCACTGGAGAGAAAGTGAGTGTGTTTATCATTTGTTTTGACCAAAATTATTGAAATATTTTCAATATTTATGGGGTAGAACAAGAAAAACTGTTATGAGAGACCAGAAAAATTCTCAATGAATATTGCAATTGTTGGCAGAGAACTGCACAGTTCTAAGATACTTAAAAGTGCCCCAAAAGTTCTGAGTGTTTTGTTTTTAAGGTGTGCATTTTTGTTACAAAATAATACAAATAAATTACATAAATTGGGGAACATAAGAGGAAATGACATATAATTCCACCACAAAAACACAACCAGTGTTCAACATTTCACTTCTTGCCTTCCAAAACTTTTTTTTCCTTTTTTTTTATCTGCTTAGATTTAAGAATTTAACATGCATTTTACTATCTTTGTAATGAAAAAAAAAAAAAAAAAAAAAAAAAAAAAAAAAAAGGATTTTCCAAGCTAGTACCAAGTCCCATTAGAGTAATCACCAATTCTAAATCAAGGAAAGTCCAAGATAATGAGGTTTTAACAATGTCATAGAGAAAATCTTTGGCTCCCAAAGTGTAATACTTTCATATAAGAAATGCCTTGTAGGATAGGCTGAATCTACAGCATAAGTTAAAATAGTTTAAAATGTAATTAATGTTTCCTATTACATGGCTCTTTTTGCTTCTACATCTTAGTGCTATCTGTAAATGTTTTTTTAAGAAACTTATTTTTTACCAGATAGCTGCATGGATTAATCACTTATTCAGGGCCAATCCAAAAAATAATTCTTGTGTTTTAAGTTCAATCTCTTTCTTCTGTTTGCCTAGTTTTGGGTGATATGTGAAGAAAGTGAACCTTTTAAAAATGTGTATGGGCAGGAAAATCAAAGCCTTCTGAAAACTTTTGGGCACTTAAACAGAATTCAGTCATCTGTGTGTGAGATCTGCATATAACTAGTAGTGACATTTTACAAACGCAACATGGTCCAAATGTTATAAAAACTGATTGTAAGGCTGTGTTAGTAAAATATTCAACTTGGTGTGAGTGAAATAACATGTTTTTCCCACATAAAAATATAGTTATACTTCTTCCAATACATGAGGAACTACTACATGCAATTTCTGATTTTGAATATGAAAACACAGATTTCTTTTAAAATTGCTATTATCCTCTACCTTTCCGTCATGATTTCACAGGCACATCCACAAGGGAACTGCATAAATTGAATTAATTTGTACTAGTATTTCCTAGAAATTTACTCTCCAAATTTCACATTATTCAATTCCCAGTGTTATCAACAAATTAGTTGCAAATTTTGTTTTTTCTCTTAATAATAAAATGATTCATTCTAAAATTTCCTGTCATATTTTACAGACATCTACCCTGACTGGTTTGAAAACTCAATCAACTGAAAACCCAAAGACTAAATTAAAATACCAAGCCATGCATAAGTATGCAAATGCAAAGATGTCTTGCTAACATCTCATAATTCCTTATTCATAATCACAGGGAACCTGGCATCAAAAAGAACAGAACCCTGGGTAAAAGTTGTTACCACACTTCACAAGGAGTCGCTGGGGAAAAGACATTGGTACATTGTGGCAGTGACATCACAGGAGTTAGTAGCTCTGGTCCCACCACTGACTATCTATACATATGATCTTGGACTAATCCTTTCCTTCTCTGAGCTATGATTCCATGAAAGAGTGCCAGTGCCACACAGACTCAAGAACGATTCAAGTAAAAGAAAAAAAATAAATAAACAAATATTAATTGCAGCACGAATTCTGAAAAATGAAAAGTCTGTGGTTTCAAATATTTTCTGGGTAAGCTCTCTCTCAAGTAGAAGATGCGACTGGCTATTTTCTGTTTTTGTGAGCAGCTCTTGAAAGGAAAGGGCTTGCCAGGATTTTTCTTGGAGTGGGGGTGGGGGATTGTCTTCCAATTCTAAGAAGGCAAAAATCTTTCCAGAAATTATTTCCACTGTCTTTCTTATCTTGACCCAGGTTCTTTTTTTCCCCCCTTTATTTCTCTTTTTAAAATTACTTACACTTCCTTTCCCTCATCCCCCCCACCAAACTCTTGCTAGTAAAAAGCATCTACTGAATCTCTCTTCTTCTCTGAAGCCTGATCTTATACCCACACCACACTTGCACCCCCACCCACTTTCCCCTGCATCCAGAGGGGTTTAAATTCCAATTCTGACTCATCTGGAAAAACAAAGAAGATTGGAAGTATACATGTGAGATGTAAGAGAGTGAATCCTTCTATGACTGTCCCTACCTCCACTAACTGCCTGGATTTTTCCTGATATTTCCATGTTATTCTACCTGACAGGCAACTCCTCTCCCCACCTCCCACCCCCCAAAAGAAAGAAACTCTGTGAAATAGTCGGTTTCTCAGAACTTGAAGAATAATTAGTGACACCCAGTTTTCTATTCTTCACTCACTGAGATTCTATGGGCAGTAGTGTTTCTCAGAATGTACTTCAGAAAATATGTGGGTAATTTCTTCACATTCAATACCATCAATTAGCTCCTATTTCAAAATGGATTTTCCTGTCCTCCAAAAAAGTCGATGCCCATTTACTTTTATCTCTTTATAGTTGTCCTTCCTCTTCAGCTAGAAAGTCTTTCCTTGACGTTAAGTATCTGCCAACTTGGAAAGCTAAGGCACCCGAAACTGGCAGAAATACACTATTGTCATCCCTATGTTTCATTTTCCCAGAACCAGGCATAGGGGGAAAAATAAAGAATTAAAAACCTATTTTCACATGCAACGAACACTGGCTCAGTTGCTGAGATGAGCTTGTGCGGGTGGGGGAAACGTGTACCAGCTCCCTTTCATATATGTATCCTTTTTATCCTCTTCCATCTGCAACTCAATGGATAGAAAATGTGATGGGTTGGAGAAATCTGTTCATTCTGGTAAACTGTTTGGAGGTGTCAAGGCTAAGAATAGTCATGGGCTGACATTAAATAGTAGGGACACATGCTGAGCGGGCTCACCCAAAGCTGGTGTCTCCAGCAGCACACTAAATTAGAATTTAGATGGGAGACCTTTTTTAGAATATGCTTGGGTCTGATCAAAGGCATTTCAATTTAGAGATGCAATGCGGCCCTTGGAGGCATGGATTCCCATGGACAAGATTGGTTCAGGTGCTCTTAAAAACTGTCTTTAAGCCAGAACATAAAGGTGAAAAACTCTCCCAGTAACCTCCCCTCTGTCATGCGGGAGGAGAATTTTCCCTGAACAAAGAGGCAGAACTCATATAAGGCAAGCAGGTTAAGCAGTAAAGCCAATCTAGAAGAAATTGTAATGCTTTCTAAAATTATGGAACAGTCCTGTTCTTTGATGTTTTCCAGCTTGCAGATTTATCTCAGAGCTTAGCTGATTCACAACTTGGCAACATCCATATTCAGCCTAGGTTAAATATACGTCTAAATCTATGTCACTATAAATGTCACGATTATGGCAAAAATATCCATTTCCTTTGGAAGCTATTTCTGCTTCCAGTCATTGTTCCTTTAAATCACTTGTACATGTTTACACTTAGATGCCCCAGTGGTTAAACTGGTAGATTTGGAAAAGAACAGGCCACTCTTTAGATCAGATTTGGGAAACAATTTGTGGACATAACCGTTCTACTTTGGAGACCTTCCTGAGTTGTCGATTAAGAATGGGTTTTTCACATGCCTTCAGATTTTACCAAACTACTCTTTAAAAGTCTGTTTTCCTTCACAAACTATCAAACAAGTTTGTTCAAAGAGATGTGTTAATTCACAGACTCACAGGGCAAGGAGCCTTAGGCTCGAGAGCTCATGTGGCATTCAAGTACATAACCCTGCCAAAAACCTATTGAGGGAACTGAAAGTGTAACTTGTCTCCTAGAGCCAGAGGAAAGAAATCTGCAGTGATCCCAACACCCCATGTTGCCTACCTAGATGCCTAAAGGGGATCCCCCATTTTGTTATTCAAAACTATTTCTTCACATTTTGTTCACCAGAGAGTTGGAACACATGTGCTAATGAGCCTGATCCTCATGCATTTTCACAGACATTGGGTCAAAAAACACCCATTTCTTTTTCCTTTTCCTCATAGCCCTACATATGAATCGTTTAGTCAATATCACTGTTTTGTGCTCTTGCATTACTAAGGCAAGAATTGGGGGCAAAAATACATTCTTCTATGCAAGTAAACTGCACTGTGGGCTTATCTATTCATTCAACAAACATTCACTGAAAGCTCCTGTGAGTTGGGCTAGTTATGGGCACTAGTGTTAGAGGTAAACGAAACATAAAATCCCTGCCCTCTTGAAATGGAGACCCAATCTAGTGGGAGGAATAGACCATCAACAACAATATTCAGGTAAATGAAAAGAAATGCAGATATAGATTATAGTGCATTTTTGTTTTTTGGTTTGTTTGTTTTAATGAGAAAGGAAAGTCCATGGCAAGTACAGATTTAGGAGACAAAATTGGGAAGTTGGGTTTAGACATACTGTTTGTGATGCCTGTTAGATTGCCATTCCATTTGTCAAGTAGACAGTTGGATATATGATTCCAGAGATGAGAGGAGATATCTAGGAGTCACCTGTTGCCTCAAATTTTACTTAGGATTAATTTCCCTGTATTTTTCATTTCGTGATGAGGAGCCTATCATTTCCATTTCAAGCCCTCTCCCCACGCTGCACTTCTTTATCTTTTGCTCAGAACAACTGCTTCATTTCATCAAGTGTTATTCTAATTTTCTAATACATCTTATCAAGTATCTACTTGACTATATTTAATTTCTAAGTTTAATGAGAAATTTCACCTTCTGCCAGATTACATTTTTGCCGAAAGTTATTAGGTGTTGACTTTGTGCCTTCTGTTTTGTTAAGCACTTTGTATGTGTCATGTCATTTAATTCTCCAAGACCTTTATGAAATAGGTATTACCATAGTCTATGCTTTGTTAGTGAACAAATCGACATTTACCAAGTTGTCTCAGGTGAGACAGCCAGAGTCTTAAACACAAGGTTATTAGCAGCTGTATAGCCTACCTATACAGGTAGAAATATTGATATATAGCCTACCCATACAGGTAGAAATATTCTACCTATGAGTAGAAATATTACCTGACACCAGGTTATCCCACAACTTAAAGATACGTATTTCAAGGCTACAAATGTCCACTGAGGGCTCTTCGGATGTGATGCAGCCTCTTTAAAACTGGGCTGAGGATGATTGTGCATCCAAGAAAGATGCATTATGCATCCAAGAAAGACCTTCCTTAATGTTTAGTGAAATGCAGAGAGGTGAGAGATTGAGCATTGCTAAGTGTCTTTGTAGAATTATCTTTAGTCTTCACATCAAACGTTAGTGTTACCTGGAACCTCAAATGGATCAAGTAACCAGCTCAAATCTTAGAAAATGTGAAAGTCTGGACTTGACTTAGAGCACGTCTGACTCCTGTGCCGTATTCTGTCCACTGTGAGAAGCTGCTGCACCTTTTAGTCTTCTATTTGGAAGAATCTAAACACTGAGGAAGGTTGAGTGTTAAGACTTAAATGTTCTCGCCCCAGTACCGTCATGAATTTGTAATTATATAGCACCTGTGAGATAATAGAATCTATCTCTCTATCATCTATCATCATCATCATCATCTATAGTGTCTACCCTCTCCCACCCCTATTGCTGCACAAAGCTCCTAAAAGCCCTGTGACTTCCTAAGTGATAAGAGTGTCTCTTTTTCTAATATTTGGTCTTTGTCTCTGACATAAGATTTCTAAAACTTTTTTAAGTTTTTTAAGTGATAAGAATGCCAGGAGTATCTTTTGTTCTACTGAGGCAACTATGGGCAGGCTCCTGTATAAGGACCGTCACCAGAAAAATTAAGCCACAATTAAAGCTTAGAATTTTCGGCCCACCCACCCCCCCCATCCTTCAGAGAGGAGAGAGGGGTGATAAACGGACTTACTAACGGATCATGCCTATGAGAAAGCCTCCATAGAATCCCAATAGAACACAGTGAGCTTCCAGGTGGGTGAATACATCCACATACCAGGAGGGTGATGCTCCCCAACTCCATGGGAACAGAAGTTCCCGTACTCAGGACCCTCCCAGACCTCACCCTATGAATCTTTTCCTCTAGTTGTTGATCTGTATCCTTTATCATATCCTTTAATAAGGTGGCAAATGTGTTTCCCTGAGTTCTGTGAGCCACTCAAGCAAATTAATCAAACCATAGGAAGGGGTCATGGGAACCTCAGATTTATAGCCCATCAGTCAGAAGCACAGGTGACAACTTGGACTTGAAATTGGCCTCTGAAGGCAGATGGGGAAATACTGTGGGACTGAGTCCTTACCCTGTGGGATCTGATGCTCTCTCCAGGTAGATAGTGTCAGAATTGAGTGAAATTGTAGGACACCCAATTGGTGTCTCAGAATTGTTTTGTGTCAGAAAAAAGCCACACATTTGGTGACCAGCAGTATCAGAAGTGATATGTTCTGTGTGAGTAGTAAAAGATACGCACAGGAGGAGAACGGCTTGGGTTTTCCTACTCAGCATCATTTCTCTATGAATGATGGAAAATAGCTATCACTTATTGGGCAGATAAGATATATACTCAACCAAAAATAAATCTCAAATGAAGAGCGATTAAGTGATTTGCCCAAAGCTGTACATAAAATTAAGAGCAGGACTTAGAATAACACAGGTCTTCCGTTTCCAATCCTGTTTTTTATGCTGCCATATATGTGTATAATAGAGCCTATTAACTCAGGTTGTGCCGTGAGACAGAAAACCATGAGAACCATATTAATTGCATTCTCTCAAAGCCAACATTTGCCTCCATGCTCCTTGCCTTGATTCGGTCCTAAAAGAATCCTGGAAAACAGGTTACTTCATAAAAAATGGACTAATTTGTGACATCTACACCTTATAACAAAATGATTTGGAGTGTGAAGTCACTTTTTCTTCTTCCCCCATCTCTTACACTTTCTACCCAAAATAAATACACAGATTGTGTAATCCCTGTAAATTATTATAATGCTTAGAATTGCTATAATGCTGGGCTTCCTATGGGAGGGACAATTTCAGGGAGTTTTATTTATAAGGAGGTCATTTTGAAATTTCAGTAGCTTGGATGGGTTCCAAGAAATACCTGTCTTATGATGAATTTTTCTCTGTCATGAATAGAATCCCAGAATATAGCAAGGTTGGGTATAATATATCCCTAGTTCAAGCTGTAGAAACAGATGAATTGAGATTGAACTTTCATATGATAACTAGGACCAAAAAATTTTCTCCAAGCTGTAAGAGAGCAGAAAAGAAATTGATTATGGGAACAAAGTCTCTTCTAGAAAAAAAAAAGTTATGAAAGTAGTCTGTAAAAATAATTTATAGCAATTTATAACTTCAAGTACTTTTATTACACATTCTAATATTTGATCCTGACAATAAGTAGGTAAAGTACCACTATGTTCAAAGTACAAATGAAGAAACTGAAGCTGAAAAAGATCAAGTGGTCCATGAAGAGACAGAACACAGGCAAAGATTAGAATTTCAGAAGATTTATTGGCAGAGGGAGCAGGAAAAGTGAAGAGAGACTTTAGACTGCAATGCAGGTCTGACACTTATGGGAAAAAAGAATGAAGGAAAAGGGATTGAGTAGAAAAACTCTTAGATTACAGCACAGTTGCAAGAAATCTTCAGCCAAAGACTCTCAAGCTCATTGTTTTGCCAGAATGGGCCTGCTTTAATATCTCTACCATGTCCAGACTTTGGCTGAGAGCAGCCCTCAGGAAGACTGGTCTCAAGTGAACACAGTGGTGGGTCCAGATGAGTAGGAGCTGGGGATGTTCAAGTTTCCTCTTCACAGTTGGAGATCGGACCAGCACATCTTCATGACTGCCACAATCTCCTATGATCACCCAAACAACAAGTAGACATGATGTCCCAAAAGTCTCCTGATATCTGAGAGTAATTTATTTGGTCTTTTAAGTACACATGATACTTACACATTTTTTTGCAACTAGGATCATGTAATCACTGAATACAATTATATAAGTTGTCAGATTTTGCCATTTTTTTAAAAAAGCCAAATCTCTACTAGCTATGCATACAAGCACTGAGTTGTAGAGTAGACTTACTAAAGTGTTACTAATGGACTAATTTGTGACAAAAACTATCCTGAATACAAATAAAGGGGGAAAAATCCTCTCCTGTAACTTTTGAAAGAAGACTTCCACAGATGAGTATTGTTACTAGCTGCCACTCACTCTGAACCCTGAATATATAAGTATTTTTAAAGCTCGCTAGGTGAAATCTTGATGGACACAGAACATTCTAGAACCTATTTAGTTTCATCCATATGTCTAAGTAATATGCATAAATAAGTCATGTAAAATAAAAAAGTCATTCCTCAAAAGAGATAACAGATATATTTATATTTATCAAGTACCAGCTGTCCAGGGCACTACAAAGAAACTCAATTTTCCTGAAAACAAGTCTGTAGATATCAATCATTCCTTCAAAGTGCATATGTAATTAAGGCTTGGAGGCATTAACAAGTTAAGCTGTAACAGGGCATCGCAAAGTCTAGACTTGAATTTGGCTCCACTGCCTATCAAAAGGAGATGCAACATAGCCAACAAAAACACAGATTAAAATACTATAGCTTTAAGACACATACATTTGATTGCTTAATATTACTTATTACTTGAGTGATAGATACAGAGTTTTTAAAAAGTAGACTATCAAGAGATACAAACGTTTTAGAAACGATACATTACCATGATTGTCTTTACAACACAGAAGGATGGTTCTACTGTTCCCATCTATCCCCCTTCTGATAAAATAGCCTAGCAGAAACTCTTCTTGGTATTATAGATCAAGAGAATACTATTGAATTACCTTTTTGTCTGGACCATGTTTTTGGAGATTCTAGAATAAATCGGATAATTTTTTAGATCTAATGGAATAAAAAGTTTTCTCTAGCCACAAAAATGCGCAAAGGTGATCAAAAGGAATCAAATGCAATTTTCAGTTTTTCTCCCATGTCACAATACCAATATCATTGTATATGCCTGTTTTTGTGTCTAAAATGCTCTTTTCCGTGTCTCTGCCATTGAAATCAGTCTCTAAGATTCAGTTTAAATCTACTTTTTTCCCCATGAAACCCCTGCACCATCCCTCAGTCCATTCTCTCTTCATCACACCTGGAAGATGGTTGACTTTTTTTTCTGCACAGTGTCCTGACTCTTTGTACAATACCTCCATTATAGCTGCCATAATACCACTGTGCACTTTTTGTCTGCCTTTCATGACAGCCAAAGAATTTTCTTGAGGACTAAAACTCACTTTTGCTCAATTTTGTGACTTTGATACCCAACACTTCACAAATATGTGCTGAAGGAAGACAAGACTGCATGGAGAAATTAACTATAGATCTTAAGAATTTAAAAAAATACATGGTCATTTATACCTAACCTTCTAATTTCCTTTTTACAAGTATAATCATGCAGGTTTTCAAAGGAAAAATTGATATTAAACTTTCGTTCATCTTTATGTTATTATTACTATCAAAACCAAACTGTAAAAAAAAACCATAATTACATTATATTCTCAAGATAGCATTCAAAATAATATATAGATGACAAAATAACAGATGAACAGCTAGATGGATAAAGTATGCAAAAAGTAAAGTAAGGAAGTAAATATTTTAATATATTTCTAAGTCCCTAAAACAATCAAAGTTGTGAAAAATATTGACTCATATTTCATGTGAATAGAAACACAACAGAAATGACATAGTGAGCATGGCTTTAGTATTAAGTAAATTTTCCTCTCTGCACTAGCCTTGAACTTGCGTTGTCTTCCTGTGCCTAAACATAGTATACTATTAAAATTTCATCTGTGGGACAAAATTGACTAACTGCATCACAAGTCTTGTAAATTGTAATATGGTGGCTTTAATTTTGTAGAGTTTGCAATAGAATAATGTACATAATCTCATTTTATTTGGCTCAGTATTATATGGTTTATGCATCAGTATCACTTACTAGACTATAAACCACTTGATCTTAGCCTTCCTTATAAAGTTCCCAAAGGGTAGCCCAATATTTTGCACATAAAGGCACTAAAACATGTTTGTCAAATTCAATTATAACAAAAATAAAAATTGAGAGGGAAAATAAATATCTTGACAACAAATGAAAAAATCAGTTTGTGGGTTTTTTTCTGCCAACTATAAAGCTATCATTTTGTCTTAATATAGCCATAAAATGTTTCATCATTTCTGTCCATCACCAAAAAGCATTCATTTATAGAACATTAAGCTCATCTGAGTATCATGTTATAAATCTAGAGACATGGTATAGAAAATTGCTGTGCCCTGCATTCTAATAATATCCTTGCAGAAGAGCAAAGCAACCTGTCATCACAAAAAATCAAATCACAAATCTTTCTGGGAATAAAAAGAAGGAAAATGCTTTATATTAATTCTTGAGTAAATATGAGTCAGTGCAGTTATAAGTTTACGTACTCCACAAGTGTTTGTATAGAGAACAGATTGTTATATGTTAGAAACAGATTGTTATATGGTGAAAAAGTGATGGGAGTCGGATAAGGCAAATCCTTATCCATCATTATTTACCTATGTGACTCCCCTCAGCCCCCTGAGCTCTCAAGTTGAGTCTCCTTTTCCATGGATACCTAGCCCACAGAGTTTTTATATGGAACAAATGAGAGAATGCATATTAAATGCATGTTAACTCCAAACTGGAGTACTCAGAAACAATATTATACCATGTTTATAAATCCCACATAAATGCGTAGACACACTATTCAAGAGAATTAAAATATATCCATTGCATGAGCATATGTGCATTCCACAAGTAGCACCGTGTCCTAACAGATTGCTGTCACACTGCATTTGAATCTGTAAGCATTAGTGCCATTTTCGCATACCTGTTAAGCAATCTTCTGTTATTACTTTGCAACACATCATTTATGTCTCTCTCTTTACTAACATAAGACCATTATCTTGCCATTCAGCAATGACAGATGATTCATCCAAGATTCCAAATGACACCTTCTTGATATAAGTGCAGGGGGGGAACCCAACAACTTTGCTTCTCCCGTTTTTTTTGTTGTTGTTTTTTTCAAGATACATTCTGCATGTGCCTTGCATTCAGTTCCTGAGAAAAAGTCACAGAACATATTTGGTAGTCCAAACCCCAGGAATTCATTATATTTTCAATGGGTAGAGGACAAAAGATACCTTTTCATCACCAATTACTTGTAAGTTCTAACCTTACAGACAATTCTGCATGGCAAATCCAAAATGATGGGGGTTCGGTAAAGGGGAGGGAGTGGAGAAAGCAGTGAAAATGATGAACTCAGTAACACAAAATCGACACACAGCCTGTTTTACCAGGCTGTCATCAGCACAGGATTGGATGGCCAAGAGGTGAAAAGGTTTTTCTTGTAGTTGTTGATGTGGTGATCTTGTTTTCCATCCCAAGTCAGGATTTGCTATCTCTGATTTATAAATTTATGTATCAATATTTTATTATCCATGATGGCTAACTTATACTGAATGCTTACTATGTACTAAACATTATTATATTATCTCATCTAATCATTAAGACAACTTTGCACAACAACTAGATACAGATAAACAAGTCTTAGGTTATGTAGAAAATTAGTGAAAAAGCATGGGTTTGAATCTAAGCGTACTTGAATCCAGAAACCTCTGCCCTTAACAACTACTTTATTTGGCCCGTCAGGGCAAATGGAAAGACAAAGCCAACTAAAGGCAAGAAATTAATTAACACCTGAGGGCATAATTACCAAATCCCCTTTATTGAAGAGTTTCTTTTAAAAGGGAAGGAAGGTGCTGTTACTGCCTAAGAAGTACTCAACCTCTGTGGATACAAAGTCACCTTCCATCAGGACATCTGTGTATGTGGAAGACACAAATGAGAACAATACAACCCGGTCTGTTACCTGATACAAAGATGGCCTAATTGCCTGGTGCCATTAAGGAAAGATTTCCCTGAGGAAATCCAATCTGGGACAGAATTGTGAGGGGAACAGTTTCCAGAGATGTGGAATCGGAAGAGGAGGTTTAAGAAGGGCGAGGGCATTTAAGGTAGAAGAACAGAGCATGCAGAGGAGTGGAACTATGAAAAAGCAAGATGCATTTAAGCAGCATGAAGTTCCCTCAAAGGAGAATGAATGGAGATGAGATATAAAAGATACCAGAGCACCAAGAATTCGGAATTTACGTGTTAGGCAAGAGGAGGTTATTGAAAGATTTTAAATAGGGCAATAAATTGAACCACCTTGCATTTTCGATAAATTATTTAAGTCTTAGTCCAAAAGTAGATGAAATGGGATCAAAGTCTCAGACAGGGTGACAAGGTAGCCAAAGTTGCCCAAACTAGACTAGATATTTGAAGTGGAAAAATTCTTATGCAACTGAGAGATCTAAAAAATATTTTTTTCTTCTTAGTGTTTTGAGTATATGAAATACAATCTTATAACCAATTGGTGCATTGGAACCCTTTTGTTGCATTTATATTTCTAATGTCAAAAGGACAACAATGGTCTCAGGTACAAACCCATATTCCTACTGTTCTCTTACCAGTTCAGATAAAATTCTCTTTTGCCATTATAATTGCCATTAAAAAACATTTTTCATAGATTAAGGCTTTGTTTTCTTAAATTATTTGATAAAATAAGACTTAGATTTGATATCACAAGAACGATGCAACAGAGAGAAACCATTATTTTAATTGTTAAGGGAAAATAACAAGATAAAGACAGATTTTTAAGTGGTGTATTTCCAAATGAGAAAAAATGATGAGAAACTTTGATTACCATGAAGCACAGACTAGTACAAATATAATAAACTCAGAAGAAGTAGTGCAGTAGCATCAAAAGTAAAATTCCTATCATCATATGTTCCAATTAGAAGGTTACAAGTAAAGAAGCAATAAAAGAACTCTGCATTACATTTTGACGGTGATGAAGCTATGAAGTACCATTAAGTTCATAGACCTATCAAAATAGTTATTTAGTTGTTAAAATGCCATTGTTAAAAAAGAAAAGGGATGGGGCGCCTGGGTGGCTCAGTCGATTAAGCATCCAACTTCGGCTCAGGTCATAATCTCACGTTTGTGGGTTCAAGCCCCACATCGGGCTCCGTGCTGACAGCTCAGAGCCTGGAGCCAGCTTTGGATTCTGTGTCTCCCTCTCTCTCTGCCCCTCCTCCCCTTATGCTCTGTCTCTCTCTCTCTCTCTCTCTCTCTCTCAAAAATAAATAAATGTTAAATTTAAAAAAAAAACAAAAGAAAAGGACAACATGGTCATGATGATGGTGACTAGACCATATATGCTAGTTTATTACATTTAGAGTCAAAAGAATTAAGCAGACAATAAATACAACAGAGAATTCAATAATACATTTCTAATAGCAAATCTAACTTTGGATCTTGGTTTCAGCAGGAAAAAAAAAGTTCCATAATAAATAAATCTTATCTCAAATGCCATCATTTTGCTGTTTTGTATTTACTTGTAAATTTGTTTATATTTGAGGTTTAATTAGAAAGTATAAGCCCAAGGAGTTTATGCCTAGTGTTATAGAGCGTGATAAAATTAATTTTAAATCAGTACTTGGCATTTGTTGGATTTATTTTTCCTAAAAAGGGACACGTATACTACTGAAGTTTTTTTTTAACTTTATTTATTTTTTGAGAGAGAGAGAGACAGAGTGCAAGCTGGGGAGGGACAGAGAGAGAGGGAGACACAGAATCCCAAGTAGGCTCCAGGCTGTGAGCTGCCAGCACAGAGCCCAAAGCAGAGCTTGAACTCACAAACCACAAGTTCATGAGCTGATCCAAAGTTGAAAGCTTAGTCAGCTGAGCCACCCAGGTGTCCCTATACTAATGAAATTTAAGAAACACTGGCCTGCGTGAGAAATGATGAGGGTTTAAACTAAGACATTCAAGGAAACATTGGAAATGCTCCTATATCAGTGCTTGGGAAATTAAGTGGATAGATTCATACATTTATTTTCAGCGAAAATATCTCTCATTGGCTACCCATAGTATGTAAGCTACTGTCTTCAATACGAAGGATGTGGAGATAAAAGCCATAGTCCTGCCCTGAAGGGACATGGGTGTTCCATACTTTAAGTGATGGCAATGTGAAGCTCAACCAATATGGCTCCAGGATTTTATCCCTAGGTGCTTCCAAAATCCCAGGTGATTAGAGGCTCGAGACAATAATTTCATAGTTTCTCTCTAAATCGGTGAAAAAATTTTACCTGCCAGTCACCATTTCTTTCATAGTATTAAAAATACAAGAGGTGATAGCCTAAAACAGCCTTCAGGCAAGCTGAAATATTTACAGAGCCCTAACACTTCCTCCAATCTTGAATATCCCTAGGAGGTATACAGGTAGCCAAGTACAGAAAATCACAGTTCTTCCTTATTCACCAAGGAAAACTGATGACTCTGCTCAGAGAAATGGATATTTGCCTCAAAAACTGATTTTGTAGTTTATGCTCATATTTAAGTCATGTTTATGTTGTCATATTGACAAATATATTTGCTAGAGCATTTGCATAGGAATTAGCTTCCCTTTCTATTTTACTAAACATGTGCTCTGACAAGCATTTTTGAAAAATAACAAGGGAAGAAAGAAGAGAGGGAAGAAAGAAGGAAAAGGAGAGGAGAGGTAGGTATAAAAGGGACGGAGGGAGAGGAAGCAGGAGAGAGAGGGGAAGGATGAAGCCTATCAAGAAGGAGAAGTTCTTAAATCGGGACAGACAGGTCCTAAAACTGTAGTAATACGGAATCTCAGCTGCGTCTTTGGATTGGCAGGGGAAAGATGAGCACAGTGATTGCCTTCAAGCTATCACTTGAGACACTTTCTTGAAGCCCACAGTCAATCTTATCCCAGTTCTGCTACTATTTCTTGCTCTTAATGTCTCTGTTTTCCGTTTCCTGATGAGAACAATGGACTTGAAAAGGACTGTAACCCAGAGAAATCCTGAGAGCATTAGAAGAGTAATACATGCAGAGCACCTAGATCGCCATCCGGCCTGCATGCGGTGAGTGCTAAGTCTGTGTGTATTATCATCATCATATTATGTACTAAGTGTCCACTGTTAACAGAACACCATCCCAGTGGCTGAGCAGAGCCACTAGAAAATTTGCAGTTAATGCTTCTGCCCTGCAGGGACAAGACACTGCTTTGGAACCAACAGTGTGATGACCATTTTACAGGGAGCTCTAGTTGAACTAATAACCACCTACACCCATCTGTGCCATTTGGTTCCTAACCAAAACGGTACATGTTATTGTGTAGACATGGACATATTCTTTCGTAGGTTTGGTTTAAGGTGGTCATTCCCAGAGGCTTATCTGAAAAGTAACTTCATCAGGACCTACCAGGGAAGTTGTGAAAAGTAATGAACTTCTAGGTCCCACCCCCAATAAATAAAGAGCTTGAATCTTTAAAGACTGCACAAAAATGCCATCCGTGTGCATATTACTCATCCTCAGACACAGAGAATAGAGCATAATGGAGTGCATTCCAATTTACATGTCGAAGAATATCCAAAACAGACATTAACGCTATTTATTTGGAAAGGAAATGATGCCATGTCATTGTATGATTCACAGGGCACCACCTGCCCTAGACATCGAGAGTCAGCAGCTTTTAGTGAAAGTTCTGCAGCCAGACAGATTGGGTTGAAATCTGGCTCCTCCTCTTAAGATTATTTAACCACTCTGTGCCTCAGAATTGTCATATATAAAAGAGGTATTATAACCATAGGTCTTATTCATTGGTTGTTATGAAAATCATGGGTGCACCAGGGAGGCTCAATCTGTTATAAGGATCCAACTTCCGGTCAGGTCATGATCTTGCAGTTCTTGAGTTCAAGCCCTGCGCTGGGCTCTGTGCTGACAGCTGAGAGCCTGGAGCCTGCTTCAGATTCTATGTCTCCCTCTCTCTTTGCCCCTCCCCTGCTTTCACTCTTTCTCTCAAAAAGAAATAAACATCAAGAAAGAACGAAAGAAAGAAAGAAAGAAAGAAAGAAAGAAAGAAAAAAAAGAAAATTATGTACCATAAATGCAAAATACTTGAAACACTACCTAGCACACAGTATATACTCACTAAATGTCAGTTATCATAATTAGCATCAGGAAATGCTGTTAATCTAAGTCCACAACAAAGAGTTGGTGAATGCTTGAGCATTAAGGGATTTCCTCTCTTCTATTTATATTCTCAGTAATTCGTTGAATTAAGAGTCTTCTTTTGCAGCTGTCCCTGAAAGTAAGCTTTCCAAAAAAAAATGAGTTAGGATGAAAAATAACATTTCAGTAGCTCAGGAATTAATCTTTCCAATGCTATGAATATCTTTTTAATTTGGCATGTTTTAATGCAACACAAGGAGAGAGAATTGCTTAGCAAATTCTGAACATTTATTACAGGCAATTTAAAAAAGTAAAAAAAAAAAAAAACAGAGAGAGAAATACATCTATAGGGGCAAAGGCAGAGGCAAACATCCATCAGGAAATGTAAAGAAATTAATCAATAAATCATCCTTTCATGTGAATTCCATTTTTCCATGTAAATTTTTATTAAAAACAAAAAAAGTAAAGCAAATAATCTGTTTGCTAAAAGTATATACAAATCCTACTCATCCCTGCACTATAGATTCCAAAGAATTCACAGATACACTGTTAATACAGAAAATTAATAAGTTAATCTTTGCCTAAGTTAACTAATGTGAGTCAGAAATCTGGGGTTACTTCTGTGAGATTATAGTCTGTGTGAAATGTGCTTTCACAAACACCCTCCACACTACAGGCCCATAAATTATTAATGTCTGTTACAGTTGTTAGGGGCAATGTATGGAAATTTATCTAGATTTCAAAATCCCAAATAAAAGTAAATGGTTAAAAATGAAAGGGAGAGAAGGAAGGAGACAATTATATTGGTTTGGTGAGAGCTGGAGCATTTCTACTACTCCATCAGCATTGATTTTAAAGATCTAAATGACATACAGACTGATGAATAATTCAGATTTCATTTATTAGCCCACTGACCCTACACATGGCTTCATAAAAATGAAAATAATGTTATTCTCCTGCTTCATCCTCCGTAGAATGGAATATGCCTATGTAGCGGGGGAGAATTTTTTTGATGTAGTTTGCTCTGGCACATTGTATACACATATATTTGCATGTCATACATTTGGAAGAAATGTTGAGATGAACAATTTCAATAACACATATAAAGGAGACCATTTTGCCCCCTACTGGTAGATGACTTAGGTCTGTAAAAAACAATGCTGATTATCATGTAACAACTGGTTACCTGGCAACTAAAAACTAGACAATGGAGTAATACAATTCTATGTCCTCAGTCTAGGATTGACACAAAGGGAATTGCCACCAATGCATCTGCAGGGCTACATCCTAGAAGATTATGAATTTTCTCCCATGGCCCCCCATCTCTGATGAATGTAAAACCATCACACTAAAGTCCCTGCTGCAGACGCAAAGCAGAATAATACATTTGTAAGAATGAATTTTATTAGTTTAATTTTTCTGGTCTTTTGATACAAAATTTCAAGAAAATTTGATTGGGGACTTTAAAGAGCTGGACTTCTAAGAACTGAAGCTTCCATCTTAGCTTTGGAGCTTTAATTTCACTCCGGAAAAGTTATAGGAAGAGTGAACTTCTATGCAAACTTGTGGTACTCCTATAAATTGTTACCTTAAATGATTAGCATAACTGAATATTGTCACAAACTCATTGTAAACCTATGTCGACCTATACTGGACGACATGCTGGGAATTTTGTAATGGTCACTGGAGAAACAGTGAATTTTCATTCTTGTGGGTAGTGAGGCCTTGATAGGATTTAATCAATATGCTGTTCTAATCCATTTCTAAAATTTCTGGAGGCAAAATTCTCACCAACACCAGCAGTTCAAGGAGGATGCCCAGGGGAACAGCTGTTATTAGGGAAGACAACGTATGCAAATGGAACAGGCTTCATATTTCAGACAAATGGGTTAAGAGAAGCAAGTGCTAAGAAAGTAGGGAATAGCTCAGGAGAGACCTCTTATCTCCCCCATTTCTCAAGGTTTCATGAGTCACCCTGCTGAAGCACTAGTGACCATTGGGTTGGTGAGAGATAGCTGTTGGCCCACCCCTCTCACTTTCTAGGACTGAATCTCCTCAAAGATCAAAACACCAATAATTTGTTCTCTTTCATTTCCTCTCTGCCTATGATGATGAGAAAGTGACACTAGACAAATGTATCTTATTTGAAGAATCAAAACTTCCCTCACGTAGGCTGTTTCTACAGCTAGAGTCAGAGTAAAAGAGCAGAGGGGATTGGTAATATCATCTGTTCCTTTACATCTAAGCAAAAGTGAGAGCAAAACAAACAAAAAACGAGAATTAGGTAAGAGAAATGGCAAAAGGAGTTGCTCAGACAGAAGAAAAATGACCCCCAGGGGGAAACATGGAAATTCAGGAAGAAATAACAAGCAATGGAAATGGTAACCACATAGAATAAATCAAAATATATCAATTCAAAAAAAAAAAAAAGCATCCCAGTATCTTTAATATGCCTAATCAAAATGCATGGCAACACAAATTGTGATCAGCAGGTGGTAAATGAAGTTAAAGTGTGTCAAGACCCTCACATTGTCAAGCAAGTGGTCAAAATAATCATTTCATTAGACTCTAGTAAGCTAAAATGCATTTTATAATACCCAGGTTAACCAATAAAATATCAGTAAAAAAAGTAAAACCAAAGGGTCTCGTGATTGATAAAAATATTTAAATACTAAAAACAGAAAGACAAAAAGGGAACATAAAATAGGTGGACTAATTGGAGACAAATAAAATGGTAGAAACAATAAACACATATAGAGGGAACTAATACTGAAGTAGACTGGATAAAAAAAGTAAAACTTTGTTACATGCTGCTTATAAGAAAACCACCTTAGATATACAAATACCAAAAAGTTGAAACCAAAAGGATACACCACCAACCAAGCTATAGTAATATGAAACAAACAGATTTGAGGCAATAAATGAGATAAAGGAAGATATTTCTCAATGATAAAGAGGAATGGTAAACCAAGAAGATATCATTTTCAATAGCATCAAATAATTCAAATACATTGTAATTGATCTGAAAAAAGTTCAGAAGACCCTTTCAGTGAAAAAACCTAAAATAATATTGGGAGGACTTAAAGAAAATCTAAATAAATAGAGGAATATATGCTACTCATGGATTGGAAGCTCATTATAGAGATATCAATTCTCCTCAAATTGATTTGCAGATCCAATGCAATCTCAATCAGAATCCCTGAGAGATTTATTTTTCTGTGGACATTGACAAATTGATTCTAAAACTTACATTGAAAATGAAAGGTCAAGAACAGCTAACGTGACATTGAAAAAGAACAAAGGTGTAAGATTTATCCAAATATCAAGGCTTATTATGAAGTAATAGTAATTTAGATAGCATGCAATTGCTGAATGGAGAGAAAAAATAGACCAATAGAATAGAGAGAGAGAGATGAGAAACAGACATGCATGATATAGAAGAGGATGTGTACAAACAGATCCATATATGTTTGGTACTTTTGTTTATAACATAGGTGATGCTACAGTGCAGTAAAGAAAAGATGGTCTTTTTAATATGTCGTTCTAAATCAGTTGGTTACCCATATATCAAAACTAAATCTATCTTCATACTGTACACACATATCAATTCCAGATGGATTGGAGATCTAACTGTGACAGGTAAAACAATAAACATTTTAGAAAAATAAAATATTTTCAAAAACTTGCATAGGCTAAAATTACTTAATAAGGATACAGATGACTAACTCTAAAAGGGAAAAAACTAATAAATTGAACTTAAAAATATATAAGAAGTTGAAGTTTTACTTATTAGGACATCGTCAAGAGGGTCAAAATCATGCCATGAAGTATCACAGAATATTTGCAAGACATATACCGACAAAAATACACAGGGTTCCTATAAATCTGTTAAGACAATGGCAGAGATTTGCAAAAGACTTCACAAAAGAGTATCTGTAAATGGTAATAAGTATATGGAATAGTTGCTAAATATAATTACTTTCAAGGGAAAATTAAAACCACAAAACACAGAAACATTCATTGCAATTGATTTTCAACAATGGTGCCGAGACAATTCACAGGAGAAAGAATGGTCTTTTCAATAAGTAGTGCTGAAACAACTGGATATTCACATGCAAAAGAATAAATTTTAAAAGAATAAACTACCTCACACTATATACAAAAAAAAAATAGCTCAAAATTAATCAAAGAACTGAGTGGAAGAGGTAAAACCATAAGATTCTTAAACAAAAACACAGTGTGAATCTTCAAAACCTGGGATTAGGAAATATTTTCTTCAATATGACACCAATAGCATAAGCAACCAAACTAAAATTTGATAAATTAGACTTCATCAAAGTTAAAGCTGTGCACCAAAGGACATCATCCAGAAAGTTGAAAGACAACTCAAAAAAATGGAAGAAAATCATGTATCAATGCAAATCATATATCCAATAAAAGTCTAGTATAAAAGATACAAAGAACTATTATAGGGCGCCTGGGTGACTCAGTTGGTTAAGCATCCGACTTCAGCTCAGGTCATGATTTCACAGTTCGTGAGTTCGAACCCTGCATGGGGCTCTGTGCTGATGGCTTAGAGCCTGGAGCCTGCTTTGGATTATGCAACTCCCTCTCTCTCTCTTCTCCCCTACTCTCTCTCTCTCTCTCAAAAATACATAAACATTAAAAAAATTTACAAAAAAAGAACTATTACAATTCAACAATGAACAGACAACTCAGTTAACAAACAGTCAAAGGATTTATATAGATATTTCTCCAAAGAAGATATACAAGTGGGAAATAAGTACATGAGAAGATATTCATTAGCATTAGCCATTAGAAAAATACAAATCAAAACCACAATATTATACTGGTTTATATTAACTGGGATGGCTATAATCACAAAAGGTAATTGATGAGGATTTGAGAAGTTGGAACCCTCATAACTTGTTGAAGAAAACATAAAATAGTTTGGTAGGACCTCAAGAAATTAAACATAACATTACCACATGACCCAGCAATTTCACTCCTGAGTAGGTATTCAAGTCAGCCATAAGTATATGTCCACACAAAAACTTGTACATAAATGTTTATTCATAATAATCCCAAATGGAAATGAACCAAATTTCCATCAACTGATGAATGCATTAACCAACGTAGTATATCCACATGGAAATATTAGCCAACCATAAATAAGAATGAATACTGATTCATGCTACAACATGGAAGAACCTTGAAAACATGCAAAGTGAAAGAAACCAGACACAAAAGGCCAAAAATTGTTAAGATTCCATTAATACAAAATGTCTAGAATAGGCAAGGCCATGAAAACAGAAAGATTAGTGTTTTCAGGGCCTGGGGGAGAGGGAAATGGTGTAATGCCAAGAGGCATGGGATTTCCTTTTGGGATGATGAAAATATTCTGGAATTAGATAATGATGATTGTTATATAACATTATGAATATGCCAAAAAGCACTGAATTGTATATTTTTAAAGAGTGAATATTATAGTATTTGAATAATATTTCAATTCTAAAAACATGAAATAAAACAACAATCAATGCCACAACACATCCATCAGAATGAAAATGAAAAGGCCTGACTACCTAATGTTGCTCAATGGGGTGCCTGGTGGCCCAGTTGGTTGAGCGTCAGACTCTTGATTTCAGCTTAGGTCATGATCTCATGGTTCCTGAGATCAAGCCTCACATCAGGCTCTGTGGTGACAGTGCAGAGCCTTCTTGAGATTCTCTCTCTCTCTCTCTCTCTCTCTCTCTTTCAGCCCCTCCCCACTCTCTCTCCCTCTCTAAAAATAAATAAATAAAGACATTTTTAAAAATGTATAACAACTGCAATATATATATGTATAACATATATACATATGTATATATACATATACATATAAAATGTATAACAATTGCAGTATAATATCCTGCAATTCTCTCAGCATAGATGCTATAGAAATATGTAAGTATGGTATCACTTGAGTGGCTCAGTAGGTTGAGTGTCTGACTGTTAATTTTGTCTTGGGTTGAGATCCCAAGGTCCTGGGATTGAGCCCCACCTCAGGCTCCACACTGAGCATGGAGCCTGCTTACAACTAATTCTCTCTCTCTCTCTCTCTCTCTCTCTCTCTCTCTCTCTTTCCCTGCCTTTGCCCCTTTCTTTCTCTCTCTCTCTCTCTCTCTCTCTCCCTCTCTCCTTCTCTGTCTCTTTTTAAAAATAAAAAAAATTTAAAAAGAAATATATAAATATGTTCACACAATTCACATAATGTATATTGCAAAGATGTTCATATCAGCACTCTTCATACCCCCAAACTGGATACCCACTCAAATGTTCATCAACAGTAGAATAGATTATAAATATTGTCCCAATGTTTGTGCATTGAAGCACTACATACAGCAATGAGGATGGACAAATTATTGCTACATGCAACAACACAGATGAATCTCACAAACATAATGCTGAGCAAAATAAGGTATGCACAAAAGAATACCAACTACATGATTCCATTAAATAAACTTGAGAAATAGGTCAAACCTAATCTACTGTATTAGAAGTCAAGGAATGTATGATAATGAGGAATGGGTAGCATGAGAGACCTTTTGAAATTCTGGTAGTTTTCTTTCGATCTTGGTGCTGGTGACAAGGGTGGGTTAACTTTATGAAAATCATTGAGTTATATATTTATGTGTAGGGCACTTATATTATACCTCAGTTTACAAAGTTTATGTTAAAAATGAAGAATAGAGTCAAGAGAGAAAATCATGGGGGCACCTGGGTGGCTCAGTAGGTTAAGCATCCAACTTTGTCTCAAGTCATGATCTTGCGGTCTGTGAGTTCCAGCCCCATGTCGGGCTCTGTCTTAACAGCTCAGAGCCTGCAACCTACTTCAGATTCTGTTTCTGTCTCTCTGCCCTTTCCCCGGTGGTGCTCTGACTCTCTCTCTCTCTCTCTCTCTCTCTCTCTCTCTCTCTCTCAAAATAAATGAACATTAAAAAAAAGAGAGAAGGGAGCCTGGGTGGCCCAGTCGGTTAAGCGTCCAACTTTGGCTCAGGTCATGATCTCATGGTTCATGGGTTCGAGCCCCACATCAGGCCCTGTGCTGAAAGCTCAGAGCCTGGATCTTGCCTCGGATTCTGTGTCTCCCTCTCTCTCTGCTCCTCCCCTCCTTGCGCTCTGTGTGTGTGTCTCTCTCTCAAAAATAAATAAACATATTAAAGAATTTAAAAAAAGAGAGAGAGAAAATCATGTATATGAATATATATATTAAAACTAACATTTCATATCATTTGATGGTATTTTTGGAGTGGAGATATAACAGTAAGACTTTATGTGGAAATCCACTAATGACTTCCCTCTAAATTAGAGACCAATCTAATAATATACTCTTGCAATAACTGATAATTTCATTTTTATTTTTATTTTTTAATGCTTATTTATTATTGGGAGAGAGACAGAGCACAAGCAGGGAAAGGGCAGAGAGAGAGGGAGACATAGAATCTGAAGTAGGCTCCAGGCTCCAAGCTATCAGCACAGAGCCTGACACGGGGCTTGAACCCACAGACTGTGAGATCATGACCTGAGCCGATGTCAGAAGCCTAACCGACTGAGCCACCCAGGCACCCTGATAATTAATTTCAAATGTTTATAAAATATTGGCAATAATTTCCCATTTCCCATTTGATTCTTTCATTGCTATGATCATGATATCCCATAGCACTGGCCTTCTCCTGCTACAAACTTAGTAGTGTAGTCTCCAAAAAGGAAATGAGAATACCTTATTCTAATTTCTTTACCTTATTATAATTACATTATAATTTCTTTAAGTAATCTCTACATGCAACGTGGAGCTCACACTTACAAGAGATCAAGAGTTGTATGCTCTACCGACTAAACCAGCTAGGTGCCCCAAGACTTGATTTTTCTTACTGAAGCTATGCTTGTCCCTAGGGATTATCACAGTCTTTTCCAGTTTTCTCACTATAGTTTAGAATATTGAGGAGGACTGAGATCAAGGTTATTTGCCTATAGTTTTAAGAACCTATATTATCCAGGGGCACCTGGGTGGCTCAGTTGGTTAGGCATCCAACTTCAGCTCAGGTCATGATCTCACGGTTTGTGGGTTCAAGCCCCACATCAGGCTCTGTGCTGACAGCTCGGAGCCTGGAGCCTGCTTCAGATTCTGTGTCTCCCTCTCTCTCTTCCCAGCCCCTAATCTCACTTTGTCTCACTCTAACTCTCAAAAAATAAATAAATGTAAAAAAAATTTTTTTAAAGAACCTATATTATCCAATTTGAAAAATGATACAATTATTTATTTCCAGCGTTGGGGGGTGTTTCCATATTTTCTCAAAGAGTAATAATCAGTATGAGTCCATGTCAATTTATATATATGTAAAGGAATTCAAAATTTCATTTAATCCCAATCTTTATAGTCAGCTACTATTCCTGATCATTCATGCTTAAAGTAAAATAAATAATTTTGATATTTGTAATATTACAAGCTGTGCATCTCCTTATTGGGAAAAAAATTTTTTATTAGCTATTAAATTTTTTACGCTTGCAAGACTCCACAACATTTTTCAAGGCTGAATTCAATTCCAATTCCCTGCCTTCACATTAAAGTCTACATAAACTACTCCATATGAATAGTTATTTAATATTTTATTAGAGCTTTTAATTTTACTATCCCCTCAGTAACTTATTCCCTTGCTTACAAACCTTATGGTCAAGAAATTCTTCCCAAGAGCTAATATGAATTTTCCATCCTGTGCTTCCTACCATATTAAAAGACTTGTTAAATCTCCCTACCTACCACCAATTCTTCTCTAAACACACAATTCCTTTTTTGTTCTGCTTTCATTTCTAATGCCAACTCTTGCCTCACACTGGTTAGCAAAAGCTGCCCTAAATGAGCATAGCATATATGCTAAGGTCATCAGCACAGGATCAGAAAGCTTTCATATTATGAGTGTAATATAAACTAAATTACTGAACTTCTGTCAACCTCAGTTTCCTGACCTAATAAATCAAAATAATAATAGTATCTACTCCATAAGGTTATTGCTAAGATTATATGATACAGAATACAAGGTAAACTAATGCTTGCTTATACTAAAAGCTCAATCGTGGAAAGACTGTAGTTGTTAAGATATTTTTTTAAATATTTATTTATTTTTGAGAGAGACAGAACAGAGAGAGAGACAGAGAGCACCAGTGGGGTGGGGCAGAGAGAGAGGGAGACACAGACTCTGAAGCAGGCTCCTGGCTCTGAGTTGTCAGCACAGAACCCGACATGGGGCCTAAACTCCCGAAGAGTGAGATCACTGACCTGAGCCGAAGTCAGACGCGCAACCGACTGAGCCACTCAAGCACCCCAATTGTTAAGATACTTTGTTCGCAAGTCCATGAATTAGCTAGATTTACCAAAAAAGAGGAGGGCAGGGCAGAGTATTTGAATGACACTTGGAAGAAGAATTCAAGAATCAACGGTCTGGGGGGGCGCCTGGGTGGCTCAGTTGGTTAAGCATCCGACTTCGGCTCAGGTCATGATCTCACGGTCTGTGAGTTCGAGCCCCGCATCAGGCTCTGTGCTGACAGCTCAGAGCCTGGAGCCTGTTTCTGATTCTGTGTCTCCCTCTCTCTCTGACCCTCCCCCGTTCATGCTGTCTCTCCCTGTCTCTCTCTGACCCTCCCCCGTTCATGCTGTCTCTCCCTGTCTCAAAAATAAATAAACGTTAAAAAAAAAAATTAAAAAAAAAAAGAATCAACAGTCTGGATACACAGCAGGTAGGGTCACTCAGGGGCCACAGAGGCACAAATCTATCACCATCAGCTCTAATGGCACACAACACCAAATGTGCTCTCTCTCTCTCAATTCCAAGTTCCAAGTTCAAGAAGAGAACCTCATTGCTCCAACATGGTTCCACTGACAGAGGGTCAAATAATATGTAAGTTTAGCCTTCCAAAAGCATAAACCTTAGATTAAAATAATACTTAAAAATTTTCTTCAAAAATGTCACCATTGCATCTTGATTCTGTAATAAGAGTGCCAATTAGGTACAGAGGATAAAAGTTTAAAGGCATAGATGAGACAAGAGGTTTTCTCAAGGCCAAATGGGAGCCTGTGGTGTGGTCAAGTCAGAACAAAAGCTCTGTCTCCAGACTTAGCTGTATGCATGCTTTGCTTGAGCTCCAGGAGGCATCCGTTCCAGGGTTTGGGGTCCTTGCCGTACATTAGGCCTTTTATCTATACTTGAATATCAGAGCAGCAGGAAACACAGGTAGGTAGAAAACCAAAGATATTCACTGTGTTCAGAGCAGATACAATGTGTTGCTTGTGTAAAAACAAACAAACAAAACAACAACAACAACAACAAAACCCTAAGACTGTGTAAGCAGAGAGGACAAACAGCACACCGAGTAAAGGAATCTCAACAAAGGCACAAACAGGGAGAAATTTACCTCAGTTTCAGGAAAAGAAAAAAAACAAAGAAAAAAAAAGAAAAGAAAAAACATTGTGTGTATGGAGGGAAAAAAAACAAAAAACAAAAACCTCACACCCCTGGTGTAGCTTACCTGGCCAATGCAGCACAGGCCAGTCACCTGTGTTCTGTGCCTTTACTTACCACCCATTACATCCACTCTCAACAGAAACAGCTTGGTTCCAGCTAAAGAAGCCAATGGACTCGGGGTGCGTTCTTGTCCAAAAGATACAAAATGGGGCAATGAATTAAAAAAAAAACAAACACTAGGCTGTTTTCCTCAAAATATTTATGGAAACCATGCTGCAAAGCTCCTGAAGAAAAAAATAAAAGAGGATTGCTATGAGGTGAAAGGAATCAGGATAAGGAAGAAAGAAAAACAAATATAGGAAAGAAAGGCCTTTCACTGAGTTTGTGTTGCGCATGTGCACTTATTTTATTCAGAAGAGAGTTGCTGCAGAACCCAGCAGGGGTAAACTATTATTTATCTCTGGTTATTAGCCAAGCCTAAATTGTGTAGCAAAAATAACAAAGGATTTTCTTTACATCTAATTAGACATAAAGGCTAGAACAATGTTCTCGTGAAAGGATGCTTTTAAGATGCTTTTTTGGAATTGAAAGAGTAACAACATTTGTTTTGTGTGGTAAACAGAAGCCTTTTGGCAGTGCAGTTGCTTTCATTTTGAAACTGCCAAGAATTATTTGCTTATCTATGGAATTTCAACGACTTTCCCTGCCTGTGAGTCATATGGATGCTAATCTAGAATAAACAGGGCCCTTTAGGAGAATACTGGGGTTTACCATGGCCATGGGGCAACTCCACCTCCATGCAGGATCACATAGTCAGGTACCACAGTACTCCACCAGGGGCCCCAAGACACAAAGAAGATGGGGAAGAGGGGCACCTGGCTGGCTCAGTTGATTAAGTGTCCGACTTCCACTCAGAAGTTGGCTCATCATCTCACAGTTCGTGAGTTCAATCCCTGCATCGAGCTCTGTGCCAACAGCTCAGGGCCTGGAGCCTGCTTCGAATTCTCTGTCTCCCTCTCTCTCTCCCCCTCCCCCATTCACACTCTGTCTCTCTCTCTCTCTCTCTCTCAAAAATAAACATTTAAAAAAATTTTTTAAAAGAAGACAGAAGAGGATGTAGACGGAAGGAGAGAAGAAATGCAATAAGGGAGGGAGGGACATGAGAGAAAAGGAAGAACAACGTGAGAGAGGATGAGACAATTCCTGAAGGCAAAATCATCGAGGCAGATGGCAAAAGTGTCAAAAAATAAATAAATACAAAGGAAGAAGGAAAAGGGAGAAATGGGAGAGAGTTGGGTAGACAGAGCAAGAACAAAAAGTGAAGGGAATAACAGGGACAAAATAGGAAAAGGCATGGAAAGATTTTGGGAAGCAAGAATAGGCTAATATAATTCGGAAGGGACCATAGAGTTGTCTAAATGATAATGGTATTTAACAGTTTGATATGTATTTATAGCTGTTTCCAGCTCTTTCTGAATACTATATAGGATTATCCAGATTTTCTGGGGTTTATCACCACAGGCATGTAGGATTAACAACCCAATTAAGTAAAGTATTATTCTCCAATCCCGTCCTTAGACTTGTATAGTACTCTTCCCAGGTTTCCTGAGAATGGTACACGAAATGCCATAACCAGAGGAAAGGTAGGAGTGTGTGTGTGTGTGTGTGTGTGTGTGTGTGTATACATCTATCTATCAATACCTAAGATTTTTAAATCTAGACTGGAAATCCCCAAAAGTACTAACTTCAGAGAAATTTATTAAATTGGCAAATATTATTTTGCACCTACTATGTATCAGACACTGGGAATTCACTGGGGAAAAAAAAAAAAAAAGACACAGCCTCTGCCACACAGAGCTGAGACCAGAGCGCGGAGTATATGGCAAATGGTGTGACCGAGGAAGTAGTACAGAGCTATGGCTATCGTGCAACCAAAGACCCATCTCAGTCCAAGCAGAAACTAATGTCTGTGCTGAACACTTAAAGATGATGACTAAGTAAAGGCTGAAAGAAATGGAGGGGTGTTGCAAGGAAACAGGAAGGGAACGTTGGAGGCAGAGGAATAACAGAACAAAAGAATAGTCCTTTTGCTTCGCAATAAATCTTTCTTTGTGTCCCTAAGCACAATGGATGGTAACAGCGTTCAAAGAGGATGTTGTGGAGGAAAACAGAGCCAGGTCACAAAGGGACTTAGATATCTGCTATGGATTTCAAGTTTTATAATCTGGGCAATAAAATGCTACTCAGATGTTGTTTGGGTGGGAATTAACCCCACAACAATTTTATTTCATAAACATCACTCTTTGTAAAGTAAGCGCAAAATGGAAGAGACAGGTGTCGAGAAGTTCAGTTAAAAGGCTCTTATAATAACCCATACAAGAGAAGACAGAGGGTTGGACCAAGTTAGTAGTAGAGATAACAGAGATAGATTTGGATTCTTGAGATAATAACTTGCAGAATCAATGGGATTAGGTAATTGACTAAATTTGGAGAGATCCTGCTGATACCTGGAGTCAATCTGTACAGCTGGGTAGACCGTGTTACTTTTTACTAATCTGAGGGTAAGGGATCAGAAAGAGTTGCAGCTCCAGAAGTTATAGGAATGCCAAACTCCTTGACGTCAAGGCCCATGAATCCTTAGCAACAGTTTGTTGACTGAACCGAATGGACCTTTCTCCTCGCTGAGGGTGGCAAATCTTACACTCAAAAAGGAGTCAGTCTCCCAGTTTCAGGGTATCTCGTACTCAAAGTGCTAAATGCAGAGCAAAAATAAAATCCATAACAGAAATAGTACTGAGGTCTGAAAGCTTCATTTAAGAATGCAAACACAGATTTACATACTTTATAGGTGTTGATTTTTCCCAGGGAGATGAACAGTTATAAATCATGGTATCCTTGTTAATGCTTTAAAAGAAGCCCAATTTAGACTTCAGACTTTGGCATAATGAGTGTTAACTTCTATCTTACTACGTCCTTGGATGCATCCATGCTTATTTAATCATCATTTTAGTATGCTTTGTAAAAGACAAATAAGGTAGTAAAATGGTTTCAGTTCATCCTTGGAATCAGAGTTCTCTGGGAGTTTTGAGATCAAAACAGAGAAAACAAACAGCAGGATCTAATAAAAATAAATCTTTAATTTACTGTATTTTAGTACCTCTCTTGACCATACATGTATGCTCACACGTATAACTGGAGGTGGAGAAATGGACACCAGCCAGTATGTGCTAAATTACCCCATCATCACCTGAATGAGCTCTTCCTCCCTTCTACAGTGTTTCCAATGCAATGCAGAGAAACTCGTTTCTCTCTCAACTCAGTTGTTAGCCTATTTAATAATTCAGAATGGAAACAGCCCTGCCACTATGGGATAGGATGTTTCAGGGGATAGCAATATCAATATGTAAAGTACGAACTTCTAAATCTGTCAGAAAAAGGCAAAATCTGAGGAGCTCACATGGAACATGGGGCTCTGAAAACGAGAAGCTGAACAAACAGCAGAACAAATATAATTGTACTTATGGTAAAACTACCCTGTTAATTTCCGTATCGGAAGTAATTTTTTTTACTAATACTAAAATTCCATTCCCTGATGTTCAAACCTCCAGAAATAGACATTCTATTTCCTAAATTATTAGGTATTGGAGAAAACATTCAAAACACAAGAACCTACAAAGGATGTAATCCTTTTTTTCACCACAATACATTATTTCACTCCATCTCTAAATGGGGGTAAATAATTATTCTCTTTTGGGACTATTGTAAACCTTAAATGATTTAGTGCATGTAAACATTGAACAAACATGATACTGACTCACGCGAGGCGTATGACAAAGACTAGCATATCTGATATTCTTTTTACATCATGTTGAACTCTATGGGAACAATCCAGAAATACTTTTTCCTCCAGCCAGTTCCTTCCAACATGCCACACTGGGTATCTTTGCTGGTCCTAGGCAACACTATCAGTGATTCCTTCAGCTTTTGGGTCACTTCATTTATGAGAAAAAAGTCACACTTTGGCATCTGAGGATTCGCTTTCAGATATTATACAGCCTCGTAGAAACCAAAACTGCAATTTCATACCCAATTCAGTCTACCCTCATATCAATTTATAGATGACCCAGGCTTAGAAACCTCCATGGGGAAGATGGGCTTTGACTCTTCAGTGTTATTTCCCTTTTCCTTCACTCTTCCCCTTGCTTTCCTCCACTTTTTTCCTCTCCTGAGGCTATTTGGTCTCCTTCCTCCTCCACTGTAAGTGGTATTCAGGGGGAGGCTTGGGGTGGGAAATAGGACAAAGTGTTGTGTCATCTAAATGCTCCCCATCTCGGAGACCACATTCACAGCTCTTTCACAGGCCCCACAGTGACCTTCCTGCCATACAGTGTCTTCAAGCGAGCAAAACAATAACTACCAGACCTCTTGCAACACCCACTGTTCATCTCCTGCTACCAGCAGATACTCCTCCAATTTCATGCTACTCAGGGTTTCTTGCCTAGGTAGGCTGTCCTCATGGGCATGGTCCCAACAAAGTGTCTTGAGTCCAGTTTCCTTTTAAGGTGCTCAGTTAGCCCACAGAAGACCCATGGATTCTTGTCAAACCAAGTTAAGGGTTCCATCTTCTTGCTACTACCCTCTTCCTTTGGCCAGCTGTCGCAGACCACTCCACTCAGTTTCTCAACTTTAGAATTCTCCAGGCAGCAGCCAAATAGCAACCTCTTGATTCTTGTGTATTCCAAAGCTCAGAATGCATGTCAAGCACTTCTGAGAACTCCCCCATTCTCACCCTACTCCTGTCTCAGAATCAAGTGATGAAACTAATCTCTGCAAGGCAGCAGACATCCAGTTAGTGTGTGAGATGCCATTCTCCCATCTTGCAACTACCTTCAAATCCCTGAGACACTCTCTTAGAGTCTCCCTCACTTGACTTGAAGATAAAGGAGAGGGGAAAAATATATTTATTCTAAGCCTACTAATCCTTAATCTTATGCATTTTTTCCTTGATTTTCTATCTTCTGAGTATATAGGTTGTATAGTGAAAGAAAAACTCAAAGGTCCTTCTTAGAGGAGGTTTTTTAACCATAGCATCATTAACACTGTAGACAAGATCTTTTGTTGTTTGTGGAGGCAGGGCTGTGAATTATAGGATATATAATGTTGTCCCTGCCTTCTACCCACTAGATGCCAGAAGTTTCCCTTCCTCTTGAGGTATGGCAACCAAGTATGTCTCCAGACAATGCCAAATAGCCTAGGGGGGAAAACCAGTCTCAGCTGAGAACCACTGCCCTAGTTAGCTGCAGAAGGTGCTTTTCTTGGCAGTCCTTAGCTTTGGGGTTTTACACCTAAAATTTTGAGGCAACTAAAATGTCCATGTAGTTATAGTAGTAGTTTCCCACCTTCCTATCTTCATTAATTGAGCAGACATTCACTCTTTGCTCATCAAATAAACATCCATGTTCTGCTATGTACCAGACGCTGTAACAGGCACTTACCGGAACAAGACCCTACCCTCTAGGAGCTTACAGATTAGTGACACTAGAGGCATTGTAGAGCATTCAGTAGATAGACAATATGGTCAAAGTGGTGATCGGAGAAGATTATCTGGGCATCACTGTGTACAATGAAAACAGAGGGAAATGTGGGGGCCAGGAAGACCAGTTAAGAGGCAGTTGCCATTAAAAAAATAAGGGAATAATGATCTGGATATGACCCCCAGAAATGAAGAGGAAGGAATAAAACTGAGGATGAATTTGAAAAAAAAAATTGATGAATTTTGGAAGTGGTTGAATAGATGTAAGTAGAGAAGAAAGGGATTGATATCTTCTCAGTGTTCCTATGGGAGACTACCACAGTTGTTCTATCACTAGCAGATATGGGTTTGTTAGATTTAAAAAAGAAAAGCAAAAACTGAGGCAGATGATTGTAGCAAATGCAAACATGAGTTGGGTTTCGGGATATTTATCAATGATAGGCTTGATGTGAAGATGGACCATACTCTGTATACAGAAATCTGTATTTCTATATACAGAAATCCAAGGTCAGGACTTCTCTAAAACAGATGCATTGTCTTCACCTCATTTCTCTCTGAAATTCATAAGATACATGCAAGTGGATTGATCTCTCAATCATATTTTCAGAAAAATAACTTATTATCAACTCAGATTCTCAAACTGGTATCCAGACCATCCAACAATAAAACAATAAAATTTAAATTACCTCTGCTGACTTTACCTAAGCAGAATCAACCTAAAGAAAGAACATATTTTATCTTCACAGATAGAATAAATCTTCACAGGACCTTAAAATGACAGATATTTTAAAAATAATGCTAATTAGAAATGTAAGAAGATTTTCTTTCAAATAATATGGCACTTGGACAGCACTTGTTAAAATAATCAGGTTCCAAAGATAGTATAAAACTATAACTCAAGTGGCCATACGATTGCATAAATTTTTTAGTGGTACTACAATTTGAACTATTCTTCTTTGTCTCATTTCTCCCCTGTTCACTTGTGATTTCTCAAATTTTAGATCAGGAAGGTTAAATTGAGAAAACCTCCATTCCTTGGGAATGAACCTATTGTCTCACGATCCCCTTGCTCCTCTGCCAACCATTCTACAACTCTCTAGTTGGTTCCTTGATTCTTTCTCTCTCTTGCTTCTGTTGAGATATAAGAACATTTTTAGGAGACCTGCAGCCCTAAGTTCAGATCTTAAGTATATCTCTATAAGGTTACTCCCTAAACTCAGGCAAGTCCTTCTCTAAGATATCATTTCTCTAAAGTAGAAAGAACATTTTTCTTACATGGTAGTTATGTCAATTAAGTGAGTTAATTAAAGAGGCACATAACAACAAGCACAGAATTCATTTTAGTTTTTCCCCTTCTTTTCTCCTTCTGCTAAGTGATTTGGTAATAGGAGATATCAAAAGCATGATACACCTGCTGTGTATTTGTCATCATACATTAAAACAACACAGGTAAAAAAAAAAATACAGAGTTTTTAGTGCACTACAATTTAAACAATATCAAACCAATAAGGCAATAAAAATGCATAAATGTGAGTAGAAAAGAAATGTAAGGATATAGTTATTAACAGTGATTATTTTGGATAGTGGAAAAATGAATAAATATTTATCCTTTTCACTGTTCTCTGTTTCCTAATCTTTGCATAATTAATATTTAATTTCCTAATGAAAAACATAAATAAACTTCATGGAAAAAGAAAAGAAACTTTTCAGAGTAAAATAAATTCTAATGTTCTCATTAGTGAAAGCAAAGCTTACTGGATTCACTAGCAACTCAGAGAAATAATCCTCATACTAAATAAGACAATGTTCTTTCATACTCCTCCATGAACTGTTTTCCTGCCTATATTACGGGTGAACCAAACACCAACGGTTCTCATAAATATATTCTCAGACTCTGTCTACAGCAGTGACTCTGGTGTTTTTTAATAAAAAAATATGGTATTTTTCAAATGAATCTAGCCATTATCATGATAATAGCACTAATCCAATCAGCATTTTAATAAGTCGATTATATTTATGCAGATTAATACTAAATAGTATGATAATTAACATGGCTTAGACATGTCTTTTTTCTAGCGAGAGCACAGAATAAATATCAATAGTTAGAAATATATATTCACAACATTTCAGCTCAGTTTTGTCTTTTATCTGTTAATTTAAGAGTCACTCAAAGAGTTTAAGTACTGCAGCAATAGGAGTCTAATTCACATACCGTGTTGCAGTTTTAATTTGGAACCACCTAGACCCTGTTTAAACTGTTGCCTCTCTGCCTGCCACCCCCAGCTGTGACCCCCAAAGAGAAAAATGAAGACTTCAAACAAGAACTTCCTTACTCTATTGCCGATAGTCACGCATCTATTTCCCTCTAATATTGTGTTCTCCTTTAAGACAAGGGGGGAAGTTCTGATCTTATTTGTATCGCTTAATCAGTTGCTAGGACACAGGACATGTTCAATCATAAATACATGATGAATCAGTGAATGAATGCATGGATATTTGCAATGGAAAGAGTCTTAAAGACCATATAGCCCTGATTCCCACTGACTTGTGGAGCACTTGCATAACCAACAAATGGGCTGTCAGACTTGCTCTGGCTCTCGTTATCCTGTGACAGGACACTTGGGACTGTAATCCTCTTCATCCGATTTCAGAATCCAGGTCCGTCCCAAATGTGCTTTTAACTGAAATGTATGATTCATGGATTATTTATCACTTGGGCCTCTTTTATTTGCCCACCTTCTATTTTTCTGAACATATCACACTAGTGCAGCTGCCCCTAAAGCTTCTTCTGGATCATATTTCTAGACTGCCACTCTGAACATATCTCGTCCCTATTTATACTGCTTTCAACTGTCCACAAGCAAAATCCATATTATTCAATCTGTGAGTCAGGAACAAGATGCCAGTTTCCATCCCCGTGCCTTGCCATTTATTAGTGTATTCTTATAATCATTAACTGTTTATTGTACATCTACTGTGTTCCTCACACTATGTTGGACCCTGGGGGAGTAAGAAATCACCCCGACCTGCCTAGAGCATAGAGCCCAATGGACAACACGTAACAGTATTTTAGAATAGTGCTCTTCCTGGCTTCTCTTTCAACTGAGAGACCAAATAGGTATACATTTACCAGCAGAAGCATGAAACAGATATTCCCCCAGATGCAGAATTTATAAAGAGGCTGAAGAACCACTTATATGTACCTCACAGATGCAGGATATTTAAAAAGTCAGACTTCCACTTCTGGCCATAATGAAGGCTACCAGAAACAACCTGAGAACTAAAAAACCAAAAACTATATGAAATGACTGCTTTCAGATAGCACAACACTTTGTGCTTTAGGTAGTACAACACTTTGATCCCTGAGAGGAGGGAAACAGATAAAATGAACACTATGATCACATCAGTGTTATGCTTTGAGGCACTTTCCAGACTGCAGTGCAGGGAGAGAGATTCCAAGCAGAGAGAGAGCACTGTGGCCTTTCTGAGTGGAGGAGACAGAGATTAAAGTTTAGGGTAGCTGAGGTGGCAAGAATTTATAGAGTAAAATACCAGAGAGAAGGAAGCTATACAAAGAAAGGGCTCCAGATATCTGCATAGGGATCCTCCTGAGTCTTTGATTGAATATTATCTGTGCTTCTATAAGGAAAAGCTGCATGAGGCAGAAAAAGAAAAAGAAACATCAGAGGCTTATTGCTGAACAATTCCCAAAGTTCACACAGGGCTGGGAGAGATTAGAGTTCTGACTAGCCAAAGCAGAGAGAATTTGTTGAAAATGAATACACTCAAGAGAAACTCCAGAAGGGTCACATCTTAATAATAGACTAAACTAGCCCTAGAATACAGACTACTCTGGAAGCACCAGAAAAAAAAAATTAAAAATTAAAAAATAAAAAAGCTTCAAAATGATCAAGCTAAGCCTTAAAAGTCATTTAGCTATCAAGAAAACAAATTTCAACAGTCTTTAAGACAACCAACTTGAAACATCAACAATGTGAGATTCACAATGTAGAGCATTCGTAAATAACATCTGGACTTCTGCTTCTACCAATGAAAAAATGTCCACCTACAGTAAAAAATTAGAAACTGTGAAAAAATATATGAAACAACTTTTTCAGGATTTCTAGGTAAAATACAAGTTGCTAAATTAAATGTGAATTTCATGCCAAAAAAATTAGTAAAAGTATGTCCAATGCAACATTTGAGACATACCGATACTAAGAAAGTATTTGTGGGGTGCTTGAGTGGCTCAGTCGGTTAAGCATGTGACTTCGGCTCAAGTCATGATCTCACGGCTCATGGGTTGGAGCTCCAAGTCGGGCTCTGCGCTGACAGCTTGGAGCCTGGTGCCTGCTTCAGATTGTGTGCCTCCCTCTCTCTCTCTGCTCCTCCCTGACTTGTGCTCTCTCTCTCTCTTTCTCTCTCTCTCTCAAAAATAAATAAGTAAACATTTAAAATTTTTTTAAAAAGAAAGTATTTGCTGTTTATCTGAAATTCAAATTTAACTAGGTGTCCTGTATTTTTACTAGAAATTCTATGTACACTGGAAAACAGTCACAGGACTGTGAATATTGAAATGAGGAAACATAATGAGATGAACACAGTGACAGTCCCAGCTTTCAGGTTAGAGGCAATTCTGGACTATGGTTCAGGGTAATGGAACCCAGATTCCAGAAAATCTTAACCAAAGTGAAACTGCAGACAAAATTGGAATTTAGGGAAGCAAAGGTGGCTAAACTTCATAGGACAGAGTACCATAGAGAAGAGAGCTATGTGGAAACAGACATCTACAAATCCAATGTCCATTGAGTCCTTAGTTGTGATTGCTTAGGATAAAATTTCATGAGGCAGGGAAAACAACTTTGAGGGGAAAAAAAAAAATCAAGGCACTATACGTTAAATAATTCCCAGAGCTCACAAAGGGCTAGAATCTCTACCAATCAGAATAGAAAGATTCAAATAAGCATGTGGGACTTTTAGTAAAGATTCCAGAAGAATAAAATCTTAATAGGCTAAAATAGCTCTAGAGTCATTCTACTCTAGATGGATCACAAAAAGATAAATAACAAGCCTCAAAAGAATCAAATTCACGGGGTGCCTGAGTGGCTCATTTGGGTAAGTGTCTGACTTCAGCTCAGGTCATGACCTCACAGTTTGTGAGTTCGAGCCCCTTATCAGGCTCTGTGCTGACAGCTCAGAGCCTGGAGCCTGCTTCAGATTCTGTCTCTCTCTCTCTCTGACCCTCCCCCACTCACACTCTGTCTCTGCCTGTCTCTCTCTCTCTCAAAAATAAATAAACATTTAAAAATTAAAAAAAAAAAGAATCAAATTCACATACAAGTAACTTAATTGTTGGCCAGACCAAAGACCAGCATTGAATGCCACAAAATTTACTACTCAGCAATGTAAAATTAATAGTCTTGAGCATCCAATATTTGCAGACATGAAAGAAGTAGGAACACATTATCAATTACCAAGAGAAAAAGCAGTCAATAGAAATAGACTGAAAAATGACAGAGATGATACAATTAGCAGGCAAGGACATTTACAAAACTATTGTAAATATGTTCAATCCACACGAGGCTATAACATTAAAATGATGTGGAGAGAAATGAAAGATATTTTTAATTTTTTAAATTTATTTTTGAGAGAGAGAGAGAGAGAGAGACAGAGAATCTGAAGCAGGCACCAGATATAAACTCAGATCTGCACACACAAGAACATAAATAAAGAGCACTGAAACAGTAAATATATGGATAAACATAGACAATGTACTTTCATGTTTTAATTTCTTAAAAGATTAATTGGGAAATGAGACTTCTAGAACAGCAGAATATCAAATCTTCTCCCCAATAAAACTTGATAAAGTTGTCAAAAATAATCATTTAAGGGCTCTGGAAATCAACCTCAGGCATACAACAAATTTAAAAGTGTTTATTCAAGAAAAGCTACTGAACCTTGGATAAGAATATGAGAGTGTGTCACATTTTAGCCAGGGGGCTATCTGTCATACAACCCATCCCCTAGCTTCATCAAAATGGTAATTCTACCACAAGAAAGTAAGCTCTGACAAACACACATAGGTGGCTGGCTTGATTTTGAAGTAGACCATGGGAAAACAATATGTCCCTGCACATAGTTGGCAGCCCAAGGGAAGGTCAAGTTACATCTATTCTGAAATTGCAGTTTCAACTGTGGCAAGAAACAGATCAGGTGAATAGGCAGAAATATAATCTGAGAAATGAGAAAGTCATAGGAGGCTTTGAGGAGCTCCTACATACTTTGATGGTCTGAAAGGCCATGTGCATTTACAAGGTTGTGCACAAGAACAAGAGAAAGTTGAGGGGGAACAGTCAACTACACAAGCCCTAAACGAACATGAAAACTTGTGCGTGCACAGAAGAGACATGAGAGCAGAAAGAAAAAAATGGGTCAAACTTATAAACTGCTTGAACTTTGGATGCATTCCCCAATCCAAACACAGATCCACTGGCAAAGAGTAGAATCTTTACTGACTCGAATGAGGGTGTATTTGAGTAGAAATTCTGTTCAATTAATGGCTAACCACTAAGTTATGCTGACACAAGGATGCTTTTTTAATTTGAGCAGGAATATCAATGGCCATATATGGTCACACACCATGGGGGAGAGTATGTCTACAGAATTAGTGCAAGCAAGTTACAAAACAATAAAAACCATGGGAGGATTCTGTACAGAGTTGCTATAATATATTATGTAAAATGTCCAGCTTTCAGCAAAAAATTGTAAGACATGCAGAGAAATAGGCAATATGACCATACTTGGGGGAAAAAAGCAGACAATAGAAAGTAAGGCACAGATTTAGCAAACAAAGACTTCAGAGGAGCATAGAAATATGTTCAAGGAACTAAAGGAGCTCTCATCTAAAGAGTTAAAAGAAAGTATGGTAACAGTGATCCAATACACAGAGAGTATCAATAGAGATGAAAATTATTTAAAATAACTCAATATACACAGTATATTGAGTATATATATACATATATATTTAGATCTACCTCAATTCCTTTTATCGCTGTTTTGTAGTCTTCCACATAGAGATTTTATGCATATTTATTAGACTTATACTTAAATACTTTACTTTTTGGAACATTATAAATGTCATTTAAAAAATTCTACATGTCAGTGTGCCTGGGCAGTTCAGTTGGTTAAGCATCGAACTCTTGATGTTGACTCAGGTCATGAACTCAGACAGTTTGTGAGTTCAAGCCCCCTGTGGGGATCTGCACTGATGGCGTGGAGCCTGCTTGGGATTCTCTCCCTCTCTCTCTGCCCCTTCCCCACTCTAAACAAACAAACAAATAAACAAACAAACATTTAAAATTTTTTACATGTTATTTGCTGGTATATAGCATCATAGTTGATTTGGATACCTTGACCTTGTATCCTGGAAACTGGTTAAAATCATGTATTAGTTTCAGAAGCTTTGATAGATTCTTTGGTATTTTCTATATCTAAATAATATTACCTGAGCACTTTTATTTTTAAAGTATAGTTTCATTGAATATAGAATTCTTGGTTTCCTTTTTTTATTTCAGCATTTGAATGCTATCCCACTACCTTTTGAATGTTATCATTTCTGGTGAGGAGTTAGTTGTTCTTCCATATTGTTTTTCTTCCTGTAAATGAAGAATTCTTTTTCTCTTGCCATTTTCAGGGTGTTCTTGTTGTCTTTGGCTTTGAACAGTTTGACTATGATGTTCATAGGTGTGAACTTCTTTGCATCACCAAGAAGTTTGGTAAACTTCTTAGAAGTCAAAATTAATGTTTTTCTCCAAATTTGGGAGGTTTTTAGCTATTCTATAAATATTTTTTCTTCCGCTTTCTCTGTATCCTCTTCTGGGAGTCCATTAGGCCTATATTCATGGTATACGACAGGTTTCTAAAGCTTTGTTGCTTTTTCTTCCTTTTCTTTTTCTCGTTTCAATTTTGTTTTTCTTTAAGTTCGCTGATTTATTTCTTCTACCATCACAAATCTACTGTTGAGCCCCTGTAGCAATTTTTTTATTTCAGTTATATGTTTTTTATCTTCAAAATTTGCATTTTGTGCTTTCTTTTAAGGTTTACTTATTTATTTTGAGAGAGAGAGAGAGAACATGAGCAGGGGAGCAGCAGAAACAGAGGCAAAGAGAGGATTGCAAGCAGGCTGCATTCTGTCAGTACAGAGCCTAATGCAGGGCTTGATCCCACAAACCATGAGATCATGGCCCAAGCCAAAATCAAGAGTCAAATGCTCAACCTACTGAGCCACTTAGATCCCCCACATTTTGTGCTTTTTACCAATATGCATCTATATTGATCATTGTAATTTATTACATTAATGGAAAAAGTGAAAAAATATATAATACTTTCAATAGACACATAAAATATTGAAAAAAATTACTCATTCAGAAAAAATTTTTAAACAAACTAGGAACAAAATAAGGGATTTTACTCAACTTGATAAAGCATCTATGTAAAATCAGTAGCTAATATCATATTTAATGTGAAAGATAGAATGATTTCCCCAAAGACTGGGAACAAGGCAAGAATGTTCACTTTCATCATTCTATTCAACCTTATACTAGAGGTCCTAACCAGTGTAATAAGACAATATAAATAAAGGAATCCATATTAGAAAAGAAAACATCTTTATTTGTAAGGAACATGACCCTGTATGTAGAAAATACTAAGAAAACCACATCCAAAAATTAGAAGTAACATATGAGTTCAGTAAAGTCAAAGGAGCCAAGATAGATATAGAAACATCAATTAAATATCAGCAATGAACCACCCACATATGAAATTAACAATTCCATTCCCTACAGCCTCAAAAAGTGAAAAAAAATACTTAGGCTGAAATTTAATAAAAGAAGTACAAGTCTGGTACACTAGAAACCACAAGACATTGCTGAGAGAAATGAAAGAAGATATAAATAAATCGAGAAGCATTCTATGCTCATGTTCAATAGTGTTAAGAAGGCAGTTCTCCTCAAATTGATCTATAGATTCAAAGTAATCTCTATCAAAACACCAGCAGGCATTTTTTGCAGAAATTCGCAAGCTGTTCCTAAAATTTATATTGAAATGCAAAAGACTGAAAATACCCTAAACCATTTTCAAAAAGAATAACGAAGTTAGAGGACTTATACTTCTAATTTAAAAACTTACTTGGGGCGCCTGGGTGGTTCAGTCAGGTAAGCCTCCAACTTTGGCTCAGGTCTTGATATCACGGTTCATGAGTTCAAGCTCCAAGTCAGGCTCTGTGCTGACAGCTCAGAGCCTGGAGCCTGCTTTGGATTCTGTCTCTCCCTCTCTCTCTATGCCCTTCCCCTGCTCGCTCTCTCTCGCTCTCTCTCTCTCAAAAATAAATAACGATTAAGAAGAACTAGAATGATACAGTAATCAAATTAAGGTGGCACTGGTTCAAGAAAAGATATACAAAATCAAAGGAAAACAGAAGTCCAGAAGTAAATCCTTACATTTATGGTTAACTGATCACTAATAAACATGCCAAGGCAACTCCATGGGGGAAAGAAATAGTCTTTTCAACAAATAGTGTTGAGCCAATTGGATATCACACATAAAAAGATGAACTTAGACCTTTACCCCATATCATACACAAAAATTAACTCAAAATGGATAATATACCTAAATGGAAGAGCTGAAACTATTAAAATTTTAAAATAATTCATAGAGAAGATATCTTCATGATTTTGGGCTGGGCAGATATCTTAAACACTATACCCAGAGCATGATCCATATAAGGAAAAAATTGATAAATTGGCCATCATCAAATTGAAGATTTTGTGCTCCAGAACATGCAATTGGGAAAATGAAAAAATAAGCCACAGATTGGGGAAAATATTGCAAATAATATAGCTGATAAATACCTTGTGACCATAATACATAAAGAATACTTACAACTCAATAATAAAAAGATAAGCACAATGAAAAAATTTTAGAAAAAAAGAATTGAAAAGACACTGTACCAAAAAATATATATAAATAAATAATAAGCTATTATTATAAACCTTCACAAGCTTGACTACCACACCGTTCAAAGGTCTCTTCTTTAAAATCTTATAATATATTTATTTCCCATATCATTCATTTAACATTGACCATCTCTCATGTACTGTCAGATGTACTTACCTATGCATGCCTTGACTGTTAAACTGAGAGATTTGGAAATATCACTAAACAGCATGTTATAATTATTTGAGGAAACAGAGACTAGTATGGATGTTACACAGAATAGCTATTAAATAGTGATGATTAGGGAATCAGAAGACAATAAGAGACCTTTCATACATCTTCATTGAATGTGAAAACTTCTTAACTCATGTTCACTCAAGAAGTTTTCAGAACTTCTTTTGCCAAGTCTTTTTAGTGTTAATGACTCTCATAACCGACCAGCATTATACACAGTTGGTCTAGTGCTTTTAAGTTCTATTCCAGTTAATATAGGTTCCTTTTTTAAAATAGTGGTTTAATTTGGTCATTCAAACAAGGTTAACAATCAACTTGAAATTCTATTCTACCATGCCAAATCAGCTGAGCCTACCTTCATTAAATTCACAAAGCCTTGAATAATACTAGACAAGAACTAGATAGTCTTTACGTCCAATATCTTAAAGATAACATGACATCCTGAGAATTCTACTATTGGTATGTCTAGCTGTGTGGTCTATCAAATTAATATTATTTTTCAATCTGATCACTTTCAATACATTGGTTTTTTTTTAACCAAACAGTGAAAGACACAGCCTCCTTGAACTGAGTACAAATACAAAATAAATAACTAATCATTAATTATGCATGACATTATATACCAATTATTTGTGAAGAAGCCTGAGCGTGTTATAAATATAATCTCATTAGTTTTCTCAAATTTTCCACAAGCTTTAAAGGTATTCATTATTATATCTATATTTAACACATTACTATATTAATAAAAACTATAGACTCTTTATTTTACAAAACATATTTACATTTATCATTCCACTTGCCTTTTTGTGAAATAGACACTATCATCATTCCCTTTTTTCCAACGAGAAAACTTGAGTTTAACCATTTCCAAGATCTTTGTAATCATTAACATTAATGAAAGCTAATCTGTACTACTGAAGAAGTACCCTTATTCAAAGGATCACCCTAATATAGGAAAGAGTTGGAGTACCTGGTTTGGTATTAGGAAATGAGATAGTAAGGGGCAGAAAAGGAAACTTTATGGACCAAAACTAAGTGGTACTAATTAACTCTAATGCAGCCAATGTCTAAAATTGTTTTGCCATTGCAGTCATTGCTCCTGGAAACTTCCATCAAAATTTGAAATGATATATTTAATCCTTTTTAAAATTAATTTAAGTGCCATTGACACACAATGTTATGTTAATTTCAGGTGTACAACATAGTGACAAGTTTATGCTATGTGCACAAGGGTAGCTACTGTCTATCACCATACAAAGCTACCACAATATCATTGACTACATTCCCTAGGCTGTGTCTTTTAGTCCCATTACTTATTCATTCCATAACTGGAAGACTGTATCTCCCACTCCCCTTTACCCATTTTGCCCATCCCTTTCCCCTCTGGCAACCATTAGTTTGTACTCTGTGTTTACAAATCTGATCCTGTTTCTTATTTGTTTATTAATGTGGGGTTTTTCTTAGATTCCACATATGTAAAATCATATGGTATGTGTCTTTCTCAGTCTGACTTATTTCACTTAGCATAATACCCTCTAGGTCCATCCATGTTGTTGCAAATAGCATGATCTCACCCTTTTTATGGCTGTATAATATTCCATTTTATATGCGTATATGTGTGTGTATGTATGTATGTGTGTGTATATATATATATATATATATATATAAAATCTCTCTCTCTCTCTCTCTCTCTCTCTCTCTATATATATATATATATATATATATATATATACAATCTTCCTCTTCCATCTATCAATGGACTCTTAGATTGTTTCCATATCTTGACTATTGTAATAATGCTGCAATGAACAATGGGATGCATATATCTTTTCAAATTACTGTTTTTGCTTCCCTTGGATAAATACCTGTAGTGGAATTATTGGATAACATAGTATTTCTATTTTTAACTTTCTGAGGAGCCTGCATACTGTTTTCTACCGTGGCTGTACAAATTTACATCCCCACCACATATATTTAATCCTTGACAGAACATTCTAAAGTAGAAAAAAAGAATATGAGTAAAAGAGCAATGATATCTCAAATAGTTCTTTTTTTAAATATATTTTAACATTTATTTATTGTTGAGAGACAGAGCATGAGCAGGGAAGGGGCAGAGAGAAAGGGAGACACAGAATCCGAAGCAGGCTCCAGGCTCTGAGCTGTCAGCAGAGAGCCAGATGCGGGGCTCGAACCCACGAACCATGAGATCATGACCTGAGCTGAAGTTGGACGCTTAACCGACTGAGCTACCCAGGTGCCCCTCAAATAGCTATTGAATATAGGGCCCACAGAGCAAGGTTTACAGCCTTCAAGCTCTCTAAAACCCTGTGTTCCTCTAGGTTCCTTCGGAATTGCCATTAAGGAGTCAAGGCTACTTTTTATGTCCGCTTTAGAAAACTATCTACTTGTTTCTTCTGATTGGTAAGGTTGTTTTCGTTTGTTTGGTCATTTGTTATTAAGTTGTATGAGTTCTTTATACATTTTGGATATTAACTTCTTATCTGATTTATGTTTTGCAAAAACTTTCTCCCATTCAGTAGGCTGTCCTTTCATTTTGTTAATTATTTATTTTGCTGTGTAGAGAGGCACATGAAGAGATGCTCAACATCACTAATCAGAGAATTGCAAATCAAAACCAAGATGAGATATCACCTCACACATGTTAGAATGGCTATCAACAAGAAGACAAGAGAAAACAGGTTCTGGCAAGTATGTGGTGAAAAGGGAACACTTATCCATTGTTAATGGGAATGTAAGTTAGTTCAATCACTATATAAAGCAATATGGAGGTTCCTTAACAAATTAAAAATAGATCTACCACAGGAGCCAGCAATTTCACTTTAGGGAATATATCCAAAGGAAATGCAAACAGAATTTCGGCAAGATATGCTCTCCCATGTTTATCGCAGCATTATTCACAATAGCTAAGATATGGAAACAACCCAAATGCCCACCAGTGGATGGATGGGTAAAAATGATGTGTATGTGTATGCATATCAATGGAATATTATTCAGCCATGAGAAAGGAGGATATTTGCCATTTGCAACAACATGGATGGACATTAAGCACATTATGTTAAGCAAGATAAGTCTGAGGAAAAGCAAGTATTATATGATATCACTTATACGTGGAATCTAAAAAACTAAAATTCATAAAAAGAGAGTAAAATGGTGGTTACCAGGGAAAGAAGGGTAAGGAGAACAGACCAATAGTGTTTGAGGGCACAGATTTATAATGAGTAAACAAGTCATAGAGATCTAATGCACAGGATAATGAATACAGACAATAATGTACTACAATTACATAATTTGATAAATATCACTACAATGTCAATCATATTATAATATATAAATGTATCAAAGACATTGTACACCTTAGATTTATACAATGTGACATGTCAAATTTATTTAATAAAAATATAAATGCAACTGCTTCTAAAAAATTAAAGTGCTGAAGAGAAAAAAGAAAGTCAAAAGGCTACTGTCATATATACTCTGCCTCTTGGTGGCAGATATGAACAGATGCCAGAAAATGCCACTGGAGCAAGCCACTAAGGTTGAACTAGCCACTGGCAACTACTACATCTGTCAATGAGTAGCTCCCTCTTCATGTTGCTGACTTTTACACTAAGCACCCTAACATTGTCACTACATTGTAACACAATGCTATTTTGGGGCGGAGTATTTTTTAATTTTTTAATGTTTATTTATTTTTGAGAAAGGGAGACAGAGTGTGAGTGGAGGAGGGGCAGAGAGAAAGGGAGACACAGAATCCGAAGCAGGCTCCAGGCTCCCAGCTGTCAGCACAAAGCCGGATGTGGGGCGCGAACCCATGAACCATGAGATCATGACCTGAGCCAAAGTCAGACGCTAAACCAAGTGAGCCACCCAAATACAAAAACCATTATCCAAGGAAGAAACTGAGGAAGGCAGTAGAGGTAGTATTTAAACATCTCTGCTACTAAATAAATGTGAGGTTAGACAAACCACAATTCCCCAATGTGTATAATAGTAACCCTAGGGACGACTGGGTGGCTCCGTCGGTTAAGCATCCGACTTCAGCTTGGGTCATGATCTCATGGCTCCTGAGTTCCAGCCCCCTGTCGTGTGGGCCTCTGTGCTGACAGCTCAGAGCCTGGAGCCTGCTTCAGATTCTGTGTCTCCTTCTCCCTCTGCCCGTCCCCCACTCACACTCTGTCACTCTCTCAAAAATAAATAAACTGTAAAAAAAATAGTAACTCTAGTGCTATCTACTGAATTCACTTAAAATATTTGGTATATACAAGCTCACAGGAAGGATGTGAGGCACAATTCTGGTCTGAGCTTCAGCTGTGCCACTAACCTTCCCATGTTGTGGTCTTTATGAATCTCCATTTCCTCATATAAAAAGTAGAGCTAGAAACGTCTACATGCTGGAGTTACCTGATTATTTTTTATTTTGAGAAGCAAATGAGATAATGCCAGCAAAATAACTTCATTGATAATGTTTTTTAAATTAACTATAAAATTATAAAAATTTGTCGAGCTCTAGGTATCTGATGGAATCTCTCACCCCCAACCAAAGCACGAGGCGTACTCCCTTTCCCACCACCATGCTTAGACCACTCTCAGGGCCATTTCTGTCACCATCATTTGACAGAAGAGGTATCCTGTTCCCTTTAAACCAGGGACAGAATACTCATATACTCATATACTAGGAGTATAAGTATATACTCATAAGGTCAGCATGGAGAAGCAGGGGAAGCAGTAACGGCATGTATATTAGAAGACTTACCTTGAATTAATTATTTCCCACACACTGTACTGCATTCGTTAACAATCTATTCAGGTGACCATCATCCCTTTATCTACATATATTTTTGTACACTCTGGGCATTTACCACATATACCAAATGTTGAGCGCAATAGATTTGTAAATGGATGACTATATTTTATGTATATAAATATATTTTATGCATGAATATATTTTATGCATGAAAGTACTGTCAAAATGCATGCTAACATTATTATCTCTGATAACTTCATTGAAATGTTTATAACATGATTTTGAGTCACATTTAGCAATCGAGGGAGGGTTTTCGTTTGTCTTTCATACACTCAAAATTATTCCTAAAGTATCTATTGTGTTATGCATCTGGTCACTTACTAAATACCACTGATCAATCAAATACGCATGGTTCCTGTCCTTACAGATTTAATATTCTAGTGGGAGAAAGAAGATAAAGAAATAAAGCAAGCAAGTTAGCATATTATGCTACATTAACGAGCAACCCCCAAATCTCAATGACTCCATACCAGCAAAGCTTTCCACACCCCACTCATGCAATTTGCTCAGTGCAAGTCTGCAGGAAAGGTCTGCATACCTTTGTCACTCAGAGAATCAGGCTGATAGATGCTTTACTTTAACATGTGCTTTCAACAATCTCTACGGCAGTGGAAAGTGAGTGTGGCAAATCCCACAGTGGTCTTAACGTTTCTGTTCAAAAGTGGTTCATATCCCTCCTACTTGTGTCTCATTATGCAAAAAGCAAGTCACATGGCCATACTTAAATATGAAGAGAGTGAAGACATATAGCACCACAGTGTGCTCACATGGAAGAAATTCAAAAATATTCAGTGAATAGCTCTAATGATTACCACAATGTAAAATTTCAAATAAACAGGGGGAGGAAACTCCTTTACATGGGATGTCTGGAAATTCTCTTGAGACATGAATAGATGAGAAGAACTCAGCCCGATCATGAGAAGAGAATAATTCCTGTCAGAATAAACATGGGTGGAAATTCGGAGGCTGACAAGAATGAGGCAAATATAAGGAACAGAAAAAGGGTCACGTGATTAAAGCATACTCAGTGAGAAAGGCACTGGAAAGAAGGGCTGGGATGAGGTCCTTAAGGGCTTCATTTGCCATAGTTAGGAGTGGGAAGTCGAGGAGGGCTTTAAGCCAGGGAGTGGCATCATCTGATTTATGGTCGCTGTGTGGAACATAATGGTGTGGGTCAAGAGTGGCAACTATGATGGTAGAGCATTATTAAAAGTGGAAGGAGGGGGGCGCCTGGGTGGCTCAGTTGGTTGAGCGGCTGACTTCAGCTCGGGTCGCGATCTCGCGGTCCGTGGGTTCGTGCCCCGCATCGGGCTCTGGGCTGATGGCTCAGAGCCTGGAGCCTGCTTCCGATTCTGTGTCTCCCTCTCTCTCTGTTCCTCCCCCGTTCATGCTCTGTCTCTCTCTGTCTCAAAAATAAATAAAAAACGTTAAAAAAAAAAAATTAAAAAAGTGGAAGGAGGGGCACCTGGGTGACTCAGTCGGTTAAACCTCCAACTCTTGATCTCAGCTCAGGTTCCTGAGTTCAAGCCCCGCACTGGGCTCTGTGCTGACAGTGTGGAGCTTACTTGGGATTCTCTCTCCCTCTCTCTCTCTCTCTCTCTCTCTCTCTCTCTCTTTCTCTGCCCCTATCCTGCTTGCCCTCTCTTTCTCTCTCAAAATAAATAAACTTAAAACAATTTTTTAAGTGGAAGGAAATCCACCAGCACTAAAGAAAGAAAGGACAAACACATTCCCAGATATATTTTGATGGTAGAAATAATAAAACATTCAGATAGAGGAGCTTTAGAGGTTAAGGGAAAGATGACTCAAGAATAACTCCTGGATTTGTGCTCTGAGCTATGGCATGGAAAGTATTACCATTTACAGAGCTGATTAAGACAGGCAAAGGGCTCATTTTGTTGGATTATTGTTTAGTTTGTTTTTTTTTTTTTTTTTTTTTTTTTTTTGGCTGGCTACTTGGCTGGTTGGTTAGTGAGGGTGGCTGTGCGCAAATTTAAATAAGAGTTTGATTTAAAAGTTAATTTTAATAAAGCAGTGAGATATGCAAATGCAGATCAAGGAGGAAGTGCATAGTCAAGTCTAGAATCTATAGGTGACCTAGCCAGTTGTGTATGTTTGGAAGTTGTCAGCATACATGGGACAATTAAAGCCAAGGAAACAGATAACATCTCAACTAAAGAGTGAATTTAAGGAAGAGGGGAGGGCTCAGGACAGTGTCCCGTCCCGGAGAGCTCTGATATGTAGCTGTCAGTAGAACAAGGGCTGGCACAAAGTCAGGGACAAAGCAATTCTTACCACAGAGTTCAAGGGCAGAGTGTATCTCATTATGGAAGGAAAAATAAACTGTTTAAATGTTCCTGGAAAGTCCTATCGGATTAGGACAGAAACAATAGCATTGAGTTTTTCCTTCCTTTATCCAGTCGGGAAACAATTCTAGCTTTGTTTCATTCCTTAATCTGACCAATATTTATTCTTTGCCTACTGTGGACCCAAACTATTCTAGGTGCTCAGAATAGGGTGGCAAATGAGACAGCCAAGCTTTCTGCATCTATGAAGCTTACATTCTATTGGAGTGTACACACAACAAACAAGTAGGTGAATAAACCAGGTAATTTCAAGAAAGAAAGTGCCATCAAGAAAGAAAGACAAATGTTAGAGCATCATTAGGCCAACTGGTGTAGGTTTAGAAAGAGACAAGGGGCATCAACATGTCTGATAGCATGTAATTATCAACAAAATCGGCTTCTCCCTGAGTTGTCTAATAACTAATACGATTTGGTTTCAAACATTGAAAACAATGTGACCAGAGACAATAATGGGAGATACCTTCATTAACTGGAAGTCAAGGCAACGTTTAGGATGCTAGCCCTGTTGCTAACTCTGTGAGGAAAAGAAAGTAAGCTGTTTAGGGCAGTTCAAAGAAGTGAGCAGAGCTCTCTGGATGCAACCAATGCCACGAGATATTTCTACCATATCACAAGAACTGTAGGCTTCTTCAGATTGATGTTAACATGTTTTCTATCAAATATTTTCTAGGAGAAGCAAATATATTTTCTGTGTCATCTACAGTTGTGCTCCATATAATTAAGATGTGTGACAACTGTCTATATGTATGTGTTCCAAGAAGGCAGTCTGCCAGGCAACGCAAGAAAGAAAATGTCACTTATTCTATACTCTGACCACACCTCTCCTCTCACATTGGCTGTTTCTGTCCCTGCCCCAGAAAAGGCCATTCAGTTCACAGAAGAACCTGGAGATCCAGGGGGAGATGTGGCGGCGAAAGAGGCTGCAAGATTTCCTTTGGGCGATCAAGTTTGCAAAACTTTTCCAATGACCATGAAGCATGAGCGTGTTTTTGAGGTACCTCAAGCTACACAAGTACTTTTTTTGGAGGATAAAGTTTGTCTTCCTGGAGCCACCTGTACTAGAGCTGAGTATAGGGCAATAGAGTTCTTTTAGGAACCCTATCCTACACTACTACCCGAAAGTAGCCGAGTTTGAATTCAAATCCATACCAATTAAAATTATTTCCCCTAGTTTCTTCAGAATTGGGCCCTTATAAACATATCTGCCATTTAGAAGCAAGCAATTTTAAATCTTTAATTTTCTTTACCTGTTAAGCAGAGCTAACTGGGGATGACCTATACTCCCTATCGCCTCAGAGGATTTTCACCTTCCTAGAGTAGATAATCAAGCTTTAAGTGATTTCAGTGTTCATCTGATCCAATATTGTTGCCTATAAGGTAGAACACAAAATTCTATAAAAATTGCTACGAAGATATTAAGAAATGTCTAGTCTTTATGGGAAAGAACCAAACATTGAAAGGGGTCTTGAGCTGATAAGGAAAACATGGATGGGGACTTGCTAGGATGAACATGTTCCAATGAAAGTCAAAGTCATTGACTCCTCTTGTCTCTCATATAAATATTTCCCTCCACACCACACCCTCTCTAGTAACAATGTTGGCTGGAGACTGAAACACTTAAGTAAGGCTAATTTAAGAAGTGATTCCTGTGACCTATATAGGTCTTCTATTCAACACACATAGCTTTGCAATAATCTTACATTATCTAATTGCCTGCCTCCCATGAAGCTTGTTGGCTTCACAAACACTATAAATTTTCTCAAGTTCCTGAAATCCAAATTAGCCTTTTTCTGAAGTTATCCCAGAAACTCAAAAGGAATGTGAAAAAGGAACTGAGATCATAATGTAGCAAACAGTGAAAGTTTTCCATTTCACCTATGACCAAATATGCATATCCCAGCTGAGGTGGGCTGGATATGAAAAGAATCAAGTTTGCCATCAGCCTTCCTTTTTCTCTCTCCCCACAGTTGACAGCTCCCAACCAGCTCCTCTGAATATCTGATGTCATCCTCCCCCAACTGTGAGAAAGCCACACCCTTGAACTGTTTCATATCTCATTCCTACGAACCCTAAGTCACCAAGTGGTGAATGTCATCAACTAAACCATGTACCAGTAGAAGAGAGAGAAAAACACTTGTAAACGACAGAGGATATTGCTATTTGTTTTATAGCCCACTAGTGAACTTCAAGCAAGATGAGAAGGGTACCATCTGAAGCAAAACAGACCACTTAGGAACTGCTTAAGAGTCCAAACAAGGAATCTACCTTATGCATGACTGGCTGAGTTGGGAACAAGACCAACAAACCAGATGCCTCTCATTAACTCATCTACGTTACCTCAAAATTTATTGATCTACGGGGTGGCGGTGATCAAATTATAAACCATTCGATCAATATTTGCTGCTTTCTAACCTCATAGAAACCGGTCTGTATGATAAACAACATGGAACAAGGGGTTCCCACGGCCCTAAATGCTCCGCTCCATGCTACCTGAATAGGTCTCTTTCCCTCTTCTCAGGTGTGAAATTCTACCAAATCAAGATTCATTTGGGTTAACAAGCCCATTTTGAAAGGTAAATAACTCTGAGAGAATTAGTTTAACAATTAAGTCCTTTATGGAGAATGCACTGGCTGCTTTCAATTACTTCCCTCCTAAACTCCAGTTGAGATGTCCCCAGAGTAAGGAGTACTTTAATAGCAGAGACTGAGAAAACTGAAGAGCAGTATTGGAATATGAGAAGGGCTCTAGGTAAAAACATGCTTAGGTAGAACTTAAACATGGAGGGGCAGAGGAGCCGGAAGCCTGGCAAAGTCAAGAGAGAACAGAGGAGAAGATAGAGAAGTAGGAAGGCCCGGCACATCACGGATAAGTACTTCAAACACATGTCCTGGACTAGGCATGCTCCCAGTTTTCAGTGTCATATTGCCTCTTGACCACTCAGATATGAGAAGATAGCAGTATAACAGTCTATACCGAAAGATAAAAGTCAAAAGCAGCCTTGATCACCTCACACTCCACAGAAACAGATCATCTCACAATTCAATTATGTGATTAAAAAACTCCATATATCTTTAGATTCCAAATTTCGATAACAGCTAAATGTTCTGATGTTCTTCCCCAAAGCCTTGCTGATTTAAAAGAAAAAAGCAAGTCAAAAGGCATATCCGTTTATGGAGGTTGGTTGTCAAACGTGGGAGTCAAATGTGGGCCATTGTCTTAATTCACTGTCTCGTGCTTCCATTGTTCAGACCATTATTCTAGTCTGCCAAGGCCAGAGATGAACATATGTTCACTCGGATACAAACCACCCTTCCTGGAATATTCTCGAGGTTTCATGGGCCTCCAGAGAAGTTGTGCACCGAGTACAGAGGACACTTAAGAACACCAGTGTTTACCAGACTCCAGAGTCAAATGAAGGCATCTTAACTGTATTACTTATCCTGCAGCTCAAATACATTTTGCCAGAGATTATTTATCGTTGTGGACACCAAATGGATGATCTGTAAACTGCCTGTGGCGAGAGCTGCTTTAAGAATCCCAAACCTGGCTGGAGGGAGCAGCATGGGGACTATCGGCAGCGCAGTGACTCAGTGGGCTATGAGGGGACTCCAGGGTTTCTGTTTTCACACCAGCTCTGCCCTCACAGCCTCGCCACGTAACCCCGGGCAGTCTTTCAACTTGTTCCAGCTGTACTTTTTTCCACAGTCTGTGAGTTAATCAGCAGCCCTTGGGAGGAAAACCTAATTGAAATGATTTGTAAACAAAAGTTTTATGGAGTACAATTAATAATAAATAGCAAGGCGTTAAGCCCTTGATAGCACAAGTGAATCAGTTCCCCAGCACTTTCCATATGCTATCAGCTGCAGTCATAGGCAGGTTTTACAAAATGCTCATGTCTGCCGTCAGACCAAACCTTCCCGGCCCTGCTCCGTTGTGAAATCTGAGGATTTTAAAACTAGCACCTGAGTCCATACCCTAAGCCCACCTAAAAGGTAAGGTCTAGAACTAACTTTTCTTTAGGGCCTGCTGACAGTGGCCATTTCCTGGTTTTTGTGAATGTTAGACCCAGAGCCAAGGAGAGCCAGACGCAGCAGCCGACTGGAATCCCCTACTCATACCAGATGAGATCTGAAAACAGTTCCAAAGCTGATGTATTAAGGCTGAGGCATGAATTTATTCTTTAGCGTCCTGGGAAAGCCCTGGAAACACATCTGAATGCCAACATCGCTTTCAGCATATATGCCCAATATGGCAGACTCACCATTCAACCCATGACCTTGACCTAAACCCTAATCTATGCCAGTCTTTCTTCTACCTTCACAGGTCCCCAGCTTTGGTGCTGGGCTCTTACTGCTTCTGATATCCCAATATTTTCAAGGTAGAAAGAAAACAAGCTGAGTAAAAACAATATTCTGCAGCTGTTATGGCTTACCTAGTTTATCCCACTGAGATCCAGAGCCTTGATTTCAATCAGTCAAGTTTGCTCAATCCAAACGCCCATCGATATCAATACCAGAGCTGGTGGTTATAGTTGTTTATTCTGTTGCTGCTTTTAACTAACACTTTGTGAAATGATGAACGTATGGGTTTAAAAATGCTTTACTTATACCATGAGATGAAAACTATATGCAATTTGTTATATAGCTAACTTGAGTATACTCACATGCAATTATTAGAGTAGGATAACTATAATACACATGCAGCTCCTCTCACTAAATCGTTAATGAAAATCCTTTGTCGGGGTGTTAAAAAGTAGTCTCCGTTCTAAACCGGCACGGTTTCCTCTCCTTGCAACATGCAGTCCCTGCTAAATCTGTTTTATGGGCCCCATGCTGTGTATATTGGTTCCAGTCTAGGCTGAAACAATGTTTGCTTTTATCAGGATACTTATTCATAGTCTCCTTATGAAAACTGCTCTGAGTTAAATACTAGCTCTAATAATTGTATTTCTAGAAAACCTTTACTGCCCCCACATGCCCCGAAGAGTATCCGCCACTAATTTGTCCTCATGTTGTTTCTGTGATGCTACAGTGCATCTCCCACATCTGACTGCCCCATGTGATGATGTTGGGCATGAATTCTGCACGTGGCTGTGACGGAAGACACGATCAGTTCTGATCCCTTTAGTAGATAAAATAGCTTCTAGAGTGGGTTTACAAACCAATAATGTACTCATGCACTTTGTAGAAATATGTGCATGATGATTTCATCTCTACACCACCATTAATCTCCACACCAATTCTCCTTCTGGTCACTCCAACAATAAAACCAATTCTCCAGCTTCTCCCTGGAACGAGCTTGTCCATACATCCAGCACCCCAACTTTTGTGGCTGCCATCCAAGAGACAGGCCCCCAAGTCACCTAGCTCTAATAGTCAATGGGGCTCAGCATTCATGTCTCACAGGACCATAGTAAAAACAAACAAACAAAAAAAAAAACAGTTTTCAAATGGACACGGAAGCTTCATGCAGCAATTTCTCCTTGGCTCAGCACATAGGAATAGTCACACTGCGTCCCATCACCTGTGCATTTTCTGTGAACTTTGGACTTAGGTGTGGTAGACTACTGGTCACTCCTAGGAGGTTCAGTTTTTGACTTTGTGGTTCCTGCCTGAGTTTGTTCCTTGCTTGAGGAAGCTCAACGCATGAACTGTTAGCAATTAAGAACTTTTAAATTTTTTTTTTAACGTTTATTTATTTTTGAGACAGAGAGAGACAGAGTATGAACAGGGGAGGGGCAGAGAGAGAGGGAGACACAGAATCTGAAATGGGCTCCAGGCTCTGAGCTGTCAGCACAGAGCCCGACGCGGGGCTCGAACTCACAGACCGTGAGATCATAACCTGAGCCAAAGTCGGACGCTTAACCGACTGAGCCACCCAGGTGCCCCAGCAATTAAGAACTTTTAGAAATAGTCCAGATTGTTCAGAATTAAAAGCAGCAGTAACCAAACTTCACAGATGCTTACCTAACTCAAGGTTTCTTTCTTCCTTTCTTTCTTGTTTCCTTTTTCTTCCGTCCTTCCTTCTCTTTCTTTTCTTTCTTTCTTTTCTTTCCTTTCTTTTTCTTTCTTTCTTTCCTTTCTTTTTTCTTTTCTTTTCTTTCTCTTTCTTTCTTCTTTCTTTCTTTCTTTCTTTCTTTCTTTCTTTCTTTTCTTTCTTTCTCTCTCTCTCTCTCTCTCTCTCTCTTTCCCAGGCTGTAATACTATCTTCTCATCTTCCTTTAACACTCAAACTTATTTTCCCTCCAGCAGAAAAAGACTGCCCCCCCCCACTTCCCCCACACACATCTACCTCTATGGCTTTAGGTGAAAAACACTGACATCATAGCCGCCTACCATCATGAGCGCATGTTGCCCTCAGCTCTTAACAATTCTAGCATCAATGATGCTTGTCCCTGGAGACTTGCTTCATCATTCTTGCTTCATTCCTGGAGCCTAACTTAATTCTAACCCTCAGAAACTCCTACCTCTTCCCTTGCTAGTTTGTACTAAATTCATGAAAAGTATTTTAGGTTTCCTGTCCCTCTTTCTAATATTTGTCTGAACTGGAAAGAAAATAGTATGTACAGTCCCCGGAAAGAGTACACAAAGCGGGGATATTTATAAACAGGCTGTGCGCTTCATTCAAGAAAGAGCCAGCGAGCCTGGTTTGGTATTTTCCATCAATTTGTATTACTTGAGAACCCCAAGCTATCATGCCCTTAAGACTCCAGCCATTTGAATTGTACCACTTTTTCTGGATGTTCCCATTCCAGTTTGCCAAGAAATTGCCTGAATATGGATTGCCTACATAGCTTTTCCCACACTGAGCAGATCAGCTAACAAAGTACACGGATTTGCTCGGAAGCTGAATTTCTCATTATATATTTATGCATTACTGTTGTTTGTTCATCACTGTCTTATGAGTCTGGTTAGTGTGGCTCATCTCCTAGAACATAACACTTTTAAAAAACATAAACATTCAAGTTTCTGACTAGGAAATATTTTGGCTCCAACCTCGGACTTTTAGAGACTCAGAAAGGTAACCAGGGTTAAATGCTCAATCCCACTATATTCCTGGGAGTCCCTTAACTCACAGCTGGGCCCCTGTGTTCTTTGTCTCCTTTTCAACTTCAGTTACCACAAAATTATATACTCACACACATGCACACACGCACATGAATGTTTGATTACTTTCATTGGCTTTTGTGAATGAAATTGTCTTTGAATTCATCCATTTTGAATTCTTCATTTACAGCAAGTTTTGGCATTTTTTAAGGCCTGTGTCATTTTACTTTGTCAGTTGTTTGATAAAATTGCAAAAGTCTTGGTTTCTTCACAAAGTCTAACATGTCCCCAACATTTCAAGCCAACAACTCTTTTGAGGATCCCATTAACATATTAAGGAGAAATCAATCCAATGTTTCCTGCTAGCAAGCATAATATATTTATCTAATTACCTCTTCTTTTTTCCTAAATCTCCCATCTTTCCAGATTATTGCTTTAAAACTCTTTTCAAGGCATCACAAATTAAGTTAGATTGACCTACCTCAGCAGGTATCATCATATTTGGCTTTTCCTTCCTAGCTGTGGATTTTTTTCTGATCCTACTACATGTATTGATTTCTTTCCACAAAGAGTCTTTTGGTAATCTTCAGTTCATAAACATTCTAGCCCTTTGTCGACTTTTTAGGAACTGCCAAAACTGGAACTTGTTATACTTGTATAATTCATGTTTGACTATTCCAACTTTGACTTCATTTTTAAATACTCCATTTTTCTCCCTCCTCTCTGGTTTTTTTTTCTCAGTATATTCTGAAGAGGCAAGCATAGGGGTCTGAATTGTAAACTTTCCTTTAGAAACAACTACAGATTTTGCACCATGCCTGAATCATTTTCTCTATGGAGACACATACACCGTCCCCTCCCCACCAACACACACACACACACACACACACACACACACACACACACTGAAAGGTGAAGAGTATTAGGGAAGTCTCTGAAGGTAGCCCCACTCACATTCATCTTTTAAGAAGGCTGTTTTTTTTAACCATATTTGTGTAGACCACATGAGAGTTCTTTCGAGTTGTCTCAGTAGACTTCCCCATAACGCAGCCAGAATGATCTTTTCCAAAGCACACCTTTGGCCCCTGCAAGACAATGATGATTCAAATCCTGAATCCCCTTTCTCCACAAAGTGAAACTCTAAGATAAGCACAAGCTCTTCTATATCCGGCCTCTTCCTTTCTCAAGGGTCCTTCCTTTCTCGGGAGCCTTTTCTCCCAGAGCCTTCTTACTCCATATATTCAAATTCTAACAACCTACTAGAGTTCCCAAATGAACCTGTGTCTTGCACATGCTGTTCCCTATGTGTACAGTTCCCTTTCCCTCATTTCACCCTGAAAATGGATTCATTTTTTACTTACAAAATATTCATTTTAAAGTATATTTTCCCCAACCATTAACAGTCTCTGTTCAATTCCCTCAGTGATCAAAAGAATTCATTAATGGGGCAACTGAGTGGTTCAGTCGGTTAAGCGTCCGACTCTTGATTTCAGTTCAGGTCATGATCTCGAAGTTCATGAGTTTGAGCCCCAAGTCGGGCACTGCACTGACAGTGTGGAGCCTATTTGGGATTATCTGTCTCCCTCTCTCTCTCTGCCCCTCCCCTGCTTTCACTCTCTGGCTCTTTCAAAATAAATAAGTAAACTTAAAAAAAGGAGAGAATTCACTAGTAAGGCAATTGTCAAAGATTATCAATGTGGTCAAGCAGCAAAGTGCATCCACGTGGTCTAGGTGACCCATGATCCGATAATAACCCTGTGTTCTCACCAGTAGAATAGTGTCATACAATATAGTTAACACACTGAAATATCACTCCTGCGCACACACACATGTACTTTCCAGGCTCTGGGTTGAGATTAGTCTGCAAGCTGACATCAACA